>NW_010517600.1:402-23997 GCF_000687285.1 Phaethon lepturus
CCCCAGGTCACCCTCCCAGCTGTGGGGTCTCCCCTGCAGGGCGGAGCCCCAGCACCTGAGAGAGTTCCGCTGCTGCCGGTCCCCCGCAGCAGCACCTGCTCCTGGGATGCCGAGTGACAAATTGCACCAGCCCAAAGTGTCCTGTGGCCCCTGGGAGGCTTCTGGCCCTCACGGCCAGCAGCGTCTTCCCCAGCGAGGCACCGAGGCACTTTCTTCCCTCACACTTTTTCCCCCTGCTCCTTCCTCCCACTGCGTTCATGGCAGACCCATGCGCAATGTTAGCCAACTACTGTTCTTTTCACTGGCATCTCTGCTGCCTTTCCCTCCGCTAATTATTACAGCAGTGCCTTTTCTAGGGCAAGCTGACAGATGGCCAGGGTTTTATCTTTGAACAAGCTATTTAATAAGGGCTCCTGCTTTTTCCCTGCACATTTCTTTCCTGTCCACTTGTCCTGAACTGCTGGATGGGTTGTCCTTTTCACTAGGGATGCCAGAAGATGTGAGCTTAGTCTGAAGGCCGAGGCCAGATCCCAGGGGATGGGTTTTTTTCTTTCCATTTTGAAAGGGAAGATAATTCTTCCCAGATTAGTTACTGGGTGACGCAATCACTGCCGACAAAAAAATGCGATGGGGAACCAGTCCCCACAGGGAGCCAAGAAGGGCTGTGTCAAAAGCTGGGTCCTACGGGGCAGATCCTAAGTGCACAGAAAGCCGACGTGAGTGCCGAAACCAGCACGCTGCCCGCTCACGCCAGCTGAAGTCCGGCTCGCAGGGACCGACCTGTGCTCTGGCTGCTGCTGCCGCCGGCTGCGTGGCTTCTGTGGCTCGCTGGGGGCGAAGGAGGTAATTCCTCCTGTAGGCACAGGGTCACAGGCTGTGACTGGGAAGATGGGGACAGCTAATGGTGGCAGGGATCGGCTGGGGCTGCCTTGAAAGTGCCCTGGAGCCGCATGTGACATTTGCTGATGCTGACTGAGGACTGCTGGTCTGCCTGGGCCATTGTACTTGAAAGCCACAAGGATGAAGTCCGAGATGAAATCTCAGCAGGCCACATCAGCCGGGATCCTGTCCTTACTGGGCAGAAGCAGGCTTGCTGCACTCTCCTGCCCTGGTGTGCCCCACGGATGCACCAGGTTTTGTTTCAGAAAGGTCAAGCTGGGATTTCCTCCTGCTGTTATTGTCTCCTGGAAGAAGCTGTACAAGGACCAAAACCCTTCTGGACCTGCTCCAGGAGCAAGGGGAAAGCTTCCCTTTGCGTGCGAGCAAAGACCAGGGAAACAGGGGGAGGCTCTGGGCACCAGCCGCCCTGTGGCAATGCCTCAGTGGAGACACCGGCACCAGGCACCAGGCCCTGGTATGGCCAGGCTCACTTCAGTGACTGTTTCTCCTGTTTTTACTGGGCTTTCTCTGTACTTGGTTTTCCTAAGGTCTTTTCAAAGCCTCAAGACGCTTGGCTTGTTTCAAAAAGTCAGTGAGGGAAGCACGTCCCCTCTCGCAGGCAGCAGTGGCAGGCAGGAAGGTGCGGAGGCAGCTGCGGCGAGGGCGTACCAGCAGCGAGATGGTTGGCCATGGCAGCAGCGAGCACCCCTGTAGCATCGGGCTGCACATGGTGGAGAGGAACGCGAGGGCGTGGGTGGCTGCTGTCAGTGTGGAGCCCTGCAAAGCCGTCACCTCTTCAGCACACGTCGCCCTGGACTGACCCAGCTCTTTCCCAGCCAGCTGAGCAAGCGGCACGGGCGGCAATGAGAGGACATGGGCGGCTTTAGCACCCTGTGGGTGGACACCAGTTTGCGGCGGGGTGTGGGAGGAGGGTGCCCTGGTGTCTCTGATGCAGCATGAGGAAATTCATGGGAGTAGCAAAGAGGGGTCACCAGCTCAGGGAAATGCTGAGTGTGCAGCTGGGGGAGTGGAGGAGAGGGGCAATTGCTCCTGTTGCTGTCACTGAGTTTTGTTTGATCAGCAAGTCTGTAAGTAGTCAGCACAAGTGCTTTCTGCACATTTGAAATGGAGAGCTGAAACATACTGAAAAAAATCAAGCCTTCCATAATGGGAGGGGATAGGAAGGCATATATGGAGTATCAGGATAGCACATTTCTCCGTCAGGCACTGTCTGTAGCCTTGGCCCTACAGTCCTGTGGAGGAAGAGCCTTCCCTCTCCCCTTCCACTCCCGTTTTTTTTAAATGAACTTGATATAGTTTGGGAAACTCTACCCTCCATGAGGAGGAAGGCTTAGGAAGATAGGACTCTTGTTTTCAAGAAGTCACTGATGACTATGCCATATTGACAGGCCCCAAGGCTAGAGCATGGGTGTTGCATAAAATAAGATCCTACCCCACGTACTTGAGAACAATCCCAGCTTGTGGGTTGTATGGATTAAGGCAGAAAACACAGCTCCTCAGCCAGCTTTTAACCACAGTTGCACCCATTAGCTGCAAGAAAGATGCTCCAAGACCAGCCAAGTGTGACAGAGCTCCTAAACTGGTTAAATCCCACATCCCTACTCACCAGTCGTCCTCATCCTTGAGACACATGCTTATTTTCTTTTCAGCCACCTTTCTTAGGTCAGGCAGGAGAATGTACATGACTCCGGGTTGCAAGACTCAGGGTCTGGGCAGTGACTTTAGAGGGGCACCTCTCTGCCAGCAGCTGGTGATGACGGGAAACCTGAACCTGTGGGGAACGGTGGAGCCCGACTCCATGCTCAGCTGTCCCCCAGGCATGTCTGAGGCACCGGCACAATCATTCCGGAGTCCCCCAAGAGAGCGGAGAGGGACGTTGCAGGCGCTGTCCCCTCGCTGTCCCTGCTAAGGGTCCGTGACTCAGCAGCTTTGGGTCTGCAGTAACCTTCCTGCCATCACTTCGCTCCCTGAGGGCTCCACATTTTGCGTTGGCCTTGGGATGGGTATCCGACCCCGGGGAGAACACCTGCAAAGCAGGAGGCAGCGGGCTGTGTAGTGTCAAGTTCAGTGGCAAGTCTTCTGCATCCTGGTCGGCAAAGCACGTCAGGGAGGTGCTTAATTGAAAGTCCGTCTTAAAAGTTTCAGAGAAAAATTGCATCTCAGAATTCTCTGTGGAGAAGAGCGGCATATTTTGATCAACTCTGAACACACTGTACATGTGTTACTGCATGTGATGTATACTGTATAGGTATGACAGCGTACAGATGCAATGTGACAGTTGTGGTATACGCTTTTTGGATTCTAATCTCTTTGTACCAGCACTACCTATATGTAGCTACACAGTATCCGTCTCAAAGGGACCTGCCAACTTCCGATTAATAATAGTATCTGCACACTGGAGCAAGTTAGGAGTATTTCACATATAGACAATCTGTTTTTATTGCTTTCAACTTTACAGCCATGTGTGTGAGCTAAACATCAGGCAGAAACTTCTCCAATAATCTCCTGTTTCAAAACACTTTAGAAAATGATTGTTTGGGATAGGCTTATTTATAATATACCTGTGGCACACAAAAACATAAATGGAAGTCTGTGAATTGCTGGGAAATTTCCTGTGTCTGTCTCAGGGGGATTTCTGTCCTCCCAAGGGTTTCACTGTGGGCCTGGGGGATTCTCTGAAGCCAGAAAAGAATTTGCAACCTATAGACAGGTGTTTTTTAGCAGGTGCAATCTGACCCCACCATCTACTTGACTCAGCTGCAAAGGTGCAGGTTGCCTTCCCCCATCCATCGCGGAGGAGAACTTGCTTTGTGTGCACGTGTTTGTGTCGGATCATCTCTCTCATCCCTGCGCAGAGCTTCACAAAGGTCAGCTTCATTAACCTGGGGGTTATGCTTTGTGTAAATATGCATGTACAGCTGATTTGCATGGGAAATGTCATTTGCCTTACGTGACTCTCATCCAAACGTGAACCAAGCCTGAGCCTCCATAGCTTTGTGAGACATGCTGCGACGGTAACTGCAGCCAGCACAGCTGGCCTGCCCAGACAGCGCATGGCTGCACAGGCCTGACATTTTTGTACAGCACGGTCAGCCGTGTGGATAGTAGAGGTGCCTATATGTTGGCAGATGGCGTGTGCATTAACACACGGTATGTGCTGATCTCTCTGGGTGCCCGAGTTGCTCTGCGGCCAGCTGGCGTCCAACACATGCATTGGCACGCGCGGCTTGCGCAGTTGCCCTCCTTGCCGCAGCGTGCGCACGCAGCGGCGTGCGCTCGCGCAGGCCTCCTTCCCCAGAGGTGCCGAGCCACACAGACGTGAGCAGAGGGTTCGGGGCTGGCTCTGCTGCGTGCCGGCAAGATGGGACGGAAGGAGCTGCAGCACGGAAGGGCTTTGCTTTCCCCCTGCCCCGTTTTCCTCTCTGCCTCACCGCAGGGGCACATTTCACATTGAGTTGCCGTCTCTTAGACAAGGTTATTTTTTCCCGGCTTTCTCTGGATCTGATCCTCAGAGAGCCCGAGCACTGAGCAGCTCCTGCTGCCTTCGACGAAAAAGCAGCAGTAGCCACAGCGGGCTGTCCCCAAGGGCAGCAGGAAGGCCCGATGCTCAGTGCTCCTTGGGAGCACGCCCTTGGTGCGTCGCCCGCGCGCCTGCGCACGCCGCTGGAGCCCAGGGACACGGGTGAGGCAAAGAAGACATTAGCGCACAAGTGACATATCTCAATATAATTTCTAAAACTCTATGAATTGAACAGATAAAATACCTCTGATCTATTTTTGTTATTTTGTTACAAAATATTCGCCATTTGGACTCTTTGCTAGGTGTGACCACACCACTTTTCCCAAAGGAAGCTTTTCTTGGTGATATTTACAGCAGGAAACAGGTACAGACAGACAGGTGCTTTCAAAAGCCTACACACAGGTAACACTTCTGTTGTTAGTTGTTTTTAAAAAGACACATTCAGATGGGTTTGTGACTAGTGTTGAAGAGCTGGGTGACTTCAAAGCTGCTGTCCCAGGCATGGCTGTGAAAGAGCGGGCAGGACAAGGACAGCTCTAGCTCACGAAACACTGCCGGCAGTCCCTGGAGCCTACACTAGCACAGTGAGGTGGCTGGTGGAGTGGGGGACAGGGGAGCTTGCTCAGCAACTTGCATTTCAAAGCAGAGGCTCTGCCAAGCAGCAGCTTCCTTGGTTTAGGGCTCAGCTTTGTTTTGGAAACCTCATAAACACATGCAGATAGTTGCAGGTTGAGCCTTCTGAAAAACATGTAACAAAACTCAAACCCTTACAGCTCAAAGGCCCTCAGATGCTTCCAAATCTGGCGGTACCTTTTTGTGAAGAAGTCTGAGTATTGATGAAATTCTGGTTGTGGGCCATACCCACACCTTTCATCTACAGGGAGGAGAGAAAACATGAAGATCTTGCAGAAAGCACTAGGTGTTGCTACCACAGTGGCTCAGACTATGGCATTAAAAGTACTACAGCAGCGGACAAACACTGCATTAAACCCAGATTGTTTGTGCTAAGTTTGATTCTCCTGTCACGTTTTTCCATTCCTTTGCTATTGGTGTAAAGAGATTAATTTCACTGGACCCGCACTAGCACGAGCAAGAGAGAATCAGGACAGAGCCTGACGGTTTCTCTAAAGCAGCTCTCTGGACCTCAGTAACACCTTGTTCTCTTCCAGCGTCCAGCAGAGCCACCTTCTTGTGAGGATCCGACACTCACTGCAGAAAACCTTTTACTGGGTTTCTCTTTCTTATTCTCCCCACCCTCCGCCTCCATTTTTAATATAGAAGGATATGAATTTGGCAACAAAAAGTCACTGGTTCATTCGTTTCGATCTAATCTCTGCAGCAGCTCCCTGCCTGATCTCTCCACCTGAAAGATTGTGCTAGGTTCACGATCAGAATCACTGCTGTCAAGAGCTGGTGATTTTTTGTTTGGGCTGGTCCCTCCAGGTGAGCTGTGGTATCCATTTTGTCCTTTGTTAGGTTGTCACCAAGACGCTCCTTCTAGCCTGCATCTTGTCAACGATCAGCCTGCGTGCAAGGGTGTCTATTCACAGTACTACAGCTACACTGAGTCTGTGTGTCTTGCTTGTGTGTGGGAGGGCTTTTGGAGCAGACAGTACAATAGATCAGATGAGGTGTAGACATGCTTTAAAGTGCTTGTCATCCTTCGAGACCAACCTTCAAAGGAAAAAAAAATCTGTACTTTGAAGTGAAGTCCGAAGGGCTCAGCTACACAGTAGAATTTAGAGCAACCTGTTCTCTGGCAACATGGAATAGAGTTTAGAGATAAACCCAACAGAAGATGTTGTAGCCAGCAGGCTATAAGACAGCAAAGGGTTGTCTACGTTTGCTTCTCTGTCTAAAGCTCAAGGCCAGCATTAGCCTTTGCAAGGTCAGGGAAATGGAGCCAACTTGCCCTGAGAGACTGCTGTGCCTCAGGTACCTTGGCACTTCAGTTAACTCGCTTCCGCCCTTCATCCAGCACAAAGAAAGGAGTCTCATGGAACCTTCCATGGGAAGGTTCCTCTTTAATTTCTTCTTTAAATTTCTTCCTTAAGTTCTTGTAGCTCTCCCAATCAATTATTAAAGCAGCAAACCTCTCTTGTAGGAAGCTCACAGACATTGTTATAAATATTTTATCTAAAAAAATTATTTCATCAAGTACCTTAAGGTTTTTGTTGTTGTCACGTCGTGTTAAATGTCAAGTAAAATCTAATTTATTTATTTTAACACATATACAGACCTTCAGTGGCTCACTGCACTTTGGGAGAAAACAAACAAACAAACAAGTACTGCCATTCCTCTCAGACAGCGAAGCAACCGCTGAGAAGGGAGGGCAGTGCCAGTGCCTCCTGGATGCCACCACTTTCCTGGCAGCAGAGAATAAAGTAAAATGGTAGCCATGCAGTACGTTGACCGGACAACAGCAGATGCCACACATATGCTTTCCCAGGAAGCTACGGGCAGGTCAGATGAGATCCCAGCTGCCGTGAGGCGGCGGGCTGTCACCCTGGAGGGAGCCAGCAGCAGATCAGGCTAGATGTGCCTCACAGCTGGCTGGAGGGTGAGGGGCTGAGCTCTGACGGGGGGTGAGGACCTCTCCCTGGGCCCGGCTTTGAGATGTGAAGCATCCTCACTGCCCTGGTGCGCTGGCTAGAAGGAAGTTGCTCTGGTCTGGAGGGAGACTGGGCTTCTGTTCAGGGTTTTCTTACAATCTTTTCTGTCTTCTGCTTCTGCAGTCCTCCCTGAGGCTGTGCCTGTTGGCTCTTGGTTTGCTCCAGCACATTTGCTATTGCATGTAACAGCGTCAGCCTACTGCCCTGCTCCAGACAGCTAAGCCAACAATTTAGGTAGACCTGTTGGCACGTTTGGGTGCATGGGTCAGGCTCAGACCTGGAAGTGAGCAGGCTCCTGCCCTGGAGGGCTGGCCAGGCATAGGACACCCTGCACCTCAGCCCCTGTCCGCTTCCCTAACCCAAGCTGGGCTTATGCCCAGGTCAAATATGTGAACTCTTTCATCTGAACATTTCAGCAGAGCCAGGAGCCATCTGAAGAGCACTGAGGGGAGGCAGTCCCTGATGCACTGTGGTTTTTGTCACTGGCAACAGCCCCAGAGATGAGCATACTGGCACAATCCCTAAGGAAATTGCTGTGTGGCTCTTACCCAAGGTAAAAAAGGGTTTCCTGCATCTGTCTTCATTGTCCCCCTTTCCCCAATGTTTTGCACAACGCCACCACTACCAACAACTCCTGCCACTCCTCACCCAATAGCTATGCTCACGTCTCAGCCTCTCATGGGAAGAAAGAGTATTTCTTTTTTTCCCTCTTAAAATAAAATAAAGGCCATAAAAGGCATTCTGTCCTATTTTAAAATCCTAAAATTGATCTTCTTAAGCCTCGAAGGGAGATAGAGTGAGTGAGACCAAAGCCTTTAAGTTAATTAATACCTTCCCCTCCCTCCTGCTCAAAGAGACTTTTTTTTCTAAAAATACATCCCTAGCCCATTTTTAATGTCGTCTTCCCTCACATCAATGTCCCCAATAAAGCAGAGGAGCTGAGCCATCATCTCTTTCTCAGGATCTTCCCCTCCCCTCACTTTGAAGCTGGGATAGGGAGGGAGAGAGGAGAAGAGGCCTTGGAGTCTGGTATCTGGGCAGCTTTCCTACAGGAAGGGCTGATGGAGGCAAGAGTATAGCCAGGCAAGAGATACAAACGGGACCTTTCATGGTCGGTCTCCAAAAAGGCCCTTCCCTCTAACACAGGAGGAAGAGCCCAAGTGAAGGGATCATCCACCCCAGAAGGTGAACATAACACTTGGCTTTGCTTTCAGAATATAAAAAAGCAGGTGGGCAGGAAACACAAATCCAGCTAGGAGAAGGGAAGCAGAGATGGGTCTGTTTTATGCTAGAGAAGACAATCTGTGTGTGTGTGTCTGTTGAGGTGGGAGGGCACCTCTTGGTGCCATCTCTTTGGAAAAGTACTTATCCATTCCGGGAAGAACCCATCTGCTCCCTCAGAACTGCTTGGTGTTTCCTTTAGTAAGCATGCGCCATACATATGCTACCATACAGGTGTATTTACATGTGATGAGGTCTGCTAGGTCTCAGCAGAGGTCTCTGGTACAATGCTCCAATATAACAACAGAAAGAGTTTTGGTGTACAGAGTGAGGCCATCTTTACGTTGTACTGCAGCTCAGGACAGACTCTCCTCCTCTCGAGCTTTCTTTCACTCGTGGACACCCTCGCTTGGAACTGGCTGCTGCAAGGAGATAATATTTGAAGAGCAGTGAGGAGAAAGCATGGCAAGTGGTACAAGTTCTCAGCTCCAGCTTAGCAGGTGGCAGCGGTGCTGGCGGGGGGAACTCCACTCCCAGGAGTGCCCCAAGGTCGGTCCTTGGCACAGGTGAGTCCATTTCTCTCTGAGGCTGGCAAAGTTTTGGGATGGGTACAAACCTATGGACAGGTAAATGCAAGGCAGGGAAGGAGGTTGAGGAGTAGCAAACGGAAGACACAGTGCCTAGAAAGCAGCAGGTCATCAAGCCTCTCAGGAACAGGGCAGCAAAGTGCTACATGGGGATGGCATGGGCACGGGAGGCCAGCTGGGCTGGCAGGGTGTGAGGATGTGTGAGCATGAAGGTTGGCAGTTTCTATAGATGGCTCCTCACAATTAGCATCACCTTGAGGGGAGACAGGGTAAGAGTTAGGTCAGTCAGCTTTTTTTTTTTCCTTTTCTTCTTCTTTTACTAAAAAATAAATCACAAACTAGATCTCTGTAGGCAGAAAGGGTCTCCAGGAGGTGGTGGGGAAGGAAAGGGGGAAGTCTGTGCTGTTTTGGTGCTGGTGGTGCGGCTACACGAGGCTGCGTGAGCCACTGGAGTACCTGCGCCTCTGAAGCAGGGAGCTGGGGGGGCAATACTGGTGGGGGTGGTTGTAGGGAGGTGGTGGAGGTGGGAGGGGAGGCTGATGGACCAGCTTCATGGGGGTCCCAGGGAGCCCACTGCCCACACCGCGCCAGGGGGTAGAGGTGCAGGAATCGGAGGTGACGTAGCGTGTCAGAGTCTGGTTGAGGGCCGGCTCCATTCGAGCGAGGCACGGCTTGTCCAAGACAATGACTTTGACAATCTGCTGGCACTGTACAAGTGTCCCCGCCGAGGCGGGGTGTGAGGGCACCAGTGCTGTCTCCAGCCGCTCCCGTGGCATGTTAAGACGCATGCTGGGCTGCATTCCACTCTCGGGCCCCAGGGCGGAGTTGTGCTGGTACGTTTGAAGCCTGTTGTGAATTGACACCTAGTTTAGAAACAGCCAAAGAAGCATTAAATGTTACAAGACTTTTCCCATCTGCTGCTACTGGCTGGCCCGAAAAAAAAAATCCCCGCCACCAGCCAGCCTCACATGCATTGAATCCTCCCCCCTCAATAAAAAACAGAACAGGCACAACCCTCAGCTGCACAGCCCCCCCCAAATAGCCCCGTCGTCCCCATCTAGACCTAGGTGCCCCTGTCCTTTCCCTGTCAAAGGTGGCAGGGCTGGCGTTCCCAAATGCAGTGCAACTTTGATTATCCAAACAGCACAGGGAACGCAAGTCAACTCTACGAGTGGAGGCGTCCATGAATTCTCATGGTAATGAACAGACCTGGGAGGTCATGCCCTTGTCCCCACCAGCAAAAAGGAGAGGGGAACCAGACAGCAAGGTTTCAGATAATCGAGGTTGTATGCTTCAGCAAAATGAAGGCGGCTGAATCTGAGATAGAGAGAGACAGAGAGACTCAAGCCTTTCCCAGCTCCCTGCCTTTCTGAGTAGGAAGGTACACCATGTGACTGGCTAATCTGTTTACAAAGGAAAAAGCAGAAATCTGACATACTCTAGCAAAAGGCAGCTCCCTCTGATCCATTTGATGGTTTGTCAGTGAAAGGAAATGATTTTCAAAAAAAGAAAAAAGAAAGAAAAAATGCCCATCTAGCTCATAAAATGATAAAAGAAATTCATGATGAAATGGCAGCAGATTAGATAATCTCAAAGAAATGGAAATGCTCCTCTGCTAGCACAGTATTACTTAGGCAGCTGAAAGGGGGAAGGGAAGCAGGAGGTCATCAGGGTCCCCACAGAGAGATGCTGATAATGAAGCCAAATAAGGTTGCTCACTGAGTCCAGTTTGAAAAGGAGGAGCTGGCCTGGACTGGAGGTCCCTAGGAAAGGAAGCACAGCAGGAAAATGGTGCTTCCCGAATGGTGGATGAAGTTAAAGTTCCTCCTGGGAAGGACATGGGCTGATGGAGACCCCAAAGCAGAGCAAAGTTGCCAGCTCAAAACAGAATGTTAGTCAAGTGACAAATCCTGGGTAGGAGAAAAGTGCTTGCTGGTTGACATGGCACTTCCAGCTAGGCAGGGGCACAGATAGGCAGATGGGATGGTGGGAGTGCCCTGATGGTCTGGCATGTTGCGCAGCAGCATCAGCAATTGGGCAGGAGAAGCTGCTGGAGTGGAGTGGCCAAGCTTCCACCATGCTGGAACAACGATGACCTGTCTGTCCCTACTCAGGCATGGAGGTTGCTCAGACTCACTGCACAGCAGGACATAATATTGTGTCAATACTTTTTTTGGCAGTGGAACATCCCATAGGAAAAACTGGTTACTGGGCCATGAAGTGCTAATGACATTAGGGTACATGGAAGACATTCTCCACAAGGAAACACTCCTCCCAACAGGAACAGGAAATTGGCTGAGAGAGGTACCTTCCCCAGGAAGGGGGTGTCTGCAGGCAAATGGGATGCTCTTCAGGAAAAAGAAGCAGCACTCATTCCCCACAGAGAAGCTGAACTCAAGTAAATGTACTATGACAAGAGGGGAAAGAACTACCCTGGAAAAGGGCAAATTCAGGACAATGGAGATACTTCAGACAGGGAGAGAGTAGGAAGTAGTAGGTAAGAAAGATTTTCAGTGTGAAGATTGCATTTTCCTGTTTCCTCACAGGCAGTGGGAGTATGGGTGTCTGTGAAGAAACAGTCAACCCACTGGATCCTAGACATCCCTGTAAAGATAAATGTACACAGGACAGCCAAGCTCCCTACCTAGGAAGATGAAGCTCTAGGGAAAGTCTCTGGTGTACAAAGGCCATGCTTAGTCCCCTTCAAGGGGGGATGGAGAGACAGCTGCAGAGATTGTGCAGGAAAGCTGGGCTGCGGGGAATTTGCATGTGATGCTGCATGGAGTTAGCATGTCAGGGAAGTCTTTAGTGGGGTTCTCAGTCTCCCCATAAGCAGTGGGGTGGGTTAGTCTACAGCGTTTGGGAGCTTGGTCCATGAGGGATGTTACAGTTATAAAAACGGATTGAAAATGCTTTGAAGTTTAGTTTGGATTTGAAAGTTGTATTACCCGTCCTAGCAGTAACTTTTAATTGTATCTCTGGAAATTGGTAAAATTGTCAGTCTGGCTGGGGAGGCATTGATTAAAACCTGAGAAAAGAAACAACAGAGAATGTGAGAAGAGCTGAAGTGAGAGAGAATTACTTACCTCAGCTGCTCTGCACTCTACTTACCTCCACTGTGCTGTCCGAGACCTTCTCTCCCAAATCCTTCTTGCCTTTGAAATAAAACAAAAAATCTCACTCAATGAGGTCTGTACCTCTAGTCAAGAGTTGGCCCTCATACTGCAGACTAGGAAGCTAAAGGGAGAGGTGCAGGGTCAAAAAAGACTCCTGACTGCAGTTACAAATCCTGACCCTCTTGCAACCTAATAGCTGCTTAGTGAGGTAGGGGGAAGCCCCTTGGGGTCCTATCCTTAGGTCCTGATCTCAGTGCCATTCTAGTGAGTTGGTAGCCACTCTCCTCTGCACTTGATTTTTGCTGATGTATAAGCCAAGGCCTGAATGGACATAAAGCCTTTGATACAAAGAGGCCACTCCAAAGTGTTGGTGAAGAGGGTGGAGGAAGTTGATAGTGCAGTTACTGTGTTGCATCAGTTCAGGGGCCAGGTTCTCCAGCAGTTACCTATGCTCCATCAGTAACGCCTCTTTGCTAGATGTTAGAGCTACAGTTTGGCTAATGAGATTGTAATGGCATTTCTAGGGTATCTGAAGAATGCATATGTTCTCATATTTCCACTATTTGCCCAAGGCTAAAGGACACAAACCTGAACATTTCTTTTGCCGTTATTCTCACAGGAATCAATACGAACACATTTGAAAAGGCAGCACTGCTTGACCAGGAGAAATTGGGTGTCCTCTTACCTGTTGGAGAGCCTTGTTTAGACTGCAGTTCCATCTGGGCTCCGTTGGTCCTTAACGAGAGAGTCTTTGCCCCTTGCTGTTTCTCCAGCTCCCCTGTGAGACAGACATACAGAAGTGAATGAGCAGAGGGATGGAAGGAAGGACACCAGCATACTGAAGGAGCAATACGGGAAGTCATCAAGGAGAATTAATGGAAGAAAATGACAAGAGAATGTCAAGAAGGGAGGGAGAGAGGAACAGCCAAGGAAAAAAACAGAAACTGGAGAGGAATTGACATGTGGAGGAACTTACATATCTCCACACAACTTTCTACATCTGATGTGCATTTATACAGAATAGGTTATTGCTGCACAGGAGGGGACCACTGATGCTGAGCTACTTTAGCTCATCAGTTTATACATGGAAAGACCATCAAAGGCTACATGGACATCTGATCTGTGTAAGACAGGCCACAGGGGTACACAGTACAGACTGCTTGTTCCCTAGACATTCATGGAGTGAAGGACAACCCTGCTAAGGCTAACAGACCTATCTTGTACTTCCCAGCCATCTGCAGTTCATATTTGCATAGTCAAAGGAGTATTGGATGGAGAAGAGTCTTCTGGGTCTGACAGTCTAAACTATTCAAGGCCACCATATCATACACCCTGTTTCATAAGCATTATAAGTAGTTAAGTTCTTCCATTTCTCCTGCTGGCGCATGGTCACAAAGTCTGACTGATTCTTCATCCTATTGGTGAACACAAGAACAATCCTGTGCACACTTGTGCTAGTCATCCTCTTTCCCCCTGTTCCTGAAGAACCTATTTCTTTTACCCTTTCTCCCTTGTAGGCTCATGTAATGTGATGGCATTGGAGTGTGAATTGTATTAGAGGCCCTTACATTCAATTCTTATCTGCTCCAGCTCTGTCACTTCTGCTATCGACTCTTTCAGATCTTCCACAAATTTCTGCATTTCCTCAGCACCCAGAGCACAGAAGTGTAGTACCTGTTTCTTCTCTGAGCCCGAAACTGGAGTCACCAGTGTGATACCATGGGGGTAATCTGTAAAGAAGATGTGTCAACAAAATGAAGAGGTGTTAGGCATTCTTGCTGAAATAGTTGGCTGCTTTGGTACCTCTGCAGGACAGAGAGTATGAGTCCAAAGGAATGGCACACCTAGAGTTTGTCACACTGCAAACTGTGGGAACCTGCAGCATTGCAGCCCTCCAAGGGGACAGAATGGCCAAGGTGCAGCAACAAGGCAAGTGCCACCAGCACCCCAGCACTGCCAAAACCAGAAGAATCTAGCTCTTAGTTACACGTAGAGCAACAGTGGCTCTGGGAACCTGAGCACAGAGCTAGGACTGTAAAGCCCTTCTGAATCTGTGAAGGAGTAAACAGTATATGCAAGAGGTCAACAACACTTTTTCTCCTGTAGGAGATGCAGCAGGAGAGGTTGTCTCCTGGAATCAAAGCCAGAACAGCCATTAACATCCACAGTGGGCAGGACTTCTCCCCAGTTCCTACTTCTATCAGCAGAGAACATGGCAGGGGTGTTAGCACAGCACGGGTGGGCAGCTCATTGTGCCATGCAGAGAGAATGGTAAAAATGTGCGTTTGTAGGTCTCCGTTTAGTACCCCAACAGGAAAAATACATGGGAATGTAAATGAAAGGACATGCCCAGAAAGTGAAAATATCACAACAAAAGGCCTTGTGTTTTAAAGATCAGGTTGGGTGCAGGGAGGTGGTGGCTGGAGATTCAGCCAACAGGAGCAGGAGAACGAGAGTGTGCAGAGAACTTTCTACGCTTGTGACTGGACTTTCTCTACCTTTTGCTCAATGGCCAGTGGTTTCAATCCTTTTTCTCCTTCCCTCTCACCTTTCTCTACATTTAATTTCTCTCCTCCCCTGTCCTGTTTTCTCTTCTCTTCCACTGCTCCTGCATCTGCCTGCCTTCCCCACCCTCTTCCTTTATCAGTCTTTACGAAACAAGTCAAGGGACCAATCTGCTATTTGCTGCCAGCCCTCAGCTGCCTCCATTTGTGTCCCAGGCCCCTTTTTCCCACCCTATGTCTGTCTCATCAGATCACAAGCTCTTTAGGACATCTGCTTTTCTGTCCCTGTAGGGGATACACAACAGGATGCCTTTGCCAGAAGATCCTTGGGCGCTCCCAGGATAGTCACGATACCCCTGAAAGCTGATCCCAGCTCTGATGGTGCCTCCTGGGGATGCTCAGTGCTCTATTGTACATACAGGGACGTGAAAGCTTCTGCATGCTGCAGAAGGTAGGGTGTTGAGAGAGTGACTCACGCTGCCAATAGGGTAGAGAAAGGATGTGAAAAACTTAGTATAGCCACAGTGCTGCTACAGTCTTCCTTTCTTGCAGCATATTCTGCAGGTTCTCACAAAAACCCCAGTGGGCATCAGCCATGCTTGCCTGGAACTGCTGTGCAGCCCCTCTGCCTGTGCCAGCAGGAAGCCTGCCTGTTTCTGGAACTCCTCCACTGCACAACCAGCCTCAGTCATGACACATCATGGCTCTATTCCCAGACCATCAAGGTCAGGCTGACTAGGGCTGGCCTCTCGCCATGCTTTGGTGGGTGCTGTTCCAAGGGCTCTGCCTCTGTCTTGGGAAGCTTTCAACACGACACAGCATGGCACAGCGCAGGGAGGCAGCAGCAGCACCTGAGCCTTTTTCAGTGTAAAAGGTAGAGGTGGGAGTTATGACTTTGGGCATGAGGGGAGAGGGGCTAAAGCTGGCAGCAACAGTTTTGTCAATGAGGTTCTCCACCTACAGTTGGGTCTTGAGAGCTCAGGGAGATGTATCTGGGGATTGATTCCCTCATTCCTCCCCACTAGTGCTCTCCTCGCCACCATGATAAGCCAGATCCTACAATGAGCTTAAGTTCAGCCCTTCTGCAGGTGCTCAGACCTAGCGAGAGGTACCAGGAGCCTCTTCTCATCATACTGTACCTGCACAGTGATCTCCTCAGCACCAAGTCTCAAGTTTTCTCCCCTCCATTTTTAACCCTGATGGAATCTCTCTTATGATGCAAGTGCACACTGGGTGACACAGCCCCCTCCCTCCTTCTTTTCCTTGCTAAATCTCTCCAGGCAACCAAAGACAAATGGACTTACATTCATTCTCAAAGAGATGAAACTGCATCCCTAGCAGGCCGACCAACTTGCAAAATGTGTATGTTGAGGAGCTTTTCTTCTTGGGGCAAAGCTTGAGGATCTGTTGGAGGGAGAGATGCATCATTGGGCAGGGTGCTGGGGAACAGTAAGGCAAGAACAATGCAAACTGCTCAAAGAAAAACAGCTTTTTGCTTTTTTGTACATGGGAGTAACACTTAGTGACTGACAGGCTGTTTCCCCAGAAAGCTGCCTGGCATGCTACACTTGCAACAACACCTCTGAAATCCTGTATGCATAGCTCTCGGGCCCGCTCAGCGCTCTGTCTCCCAGGGGTGCTGGCTTTTTGATGGCCACATTTCTGACTTTGCAAGGACAATTCTCTTCACTGAAGGCCAGATCTAAAGGTGAAGGGAAGCCTGCCAGAAATACCTTAGAGCTGGGAACAAGAGCATACATGAATGCTGCGCTGCCCTCGTTCTCTCAGCACTAGTTCTTATGGATCTGATTTATCCCATGAAGCAGATGGATAGCAAGAAGCAGACCCTCTCCCCAACTCTCCTCAGACCCTGTCACAACTGTACAAATGGGTGCAGAGGAATAGGTGGGGAAAGCTCTCTTGTCCTCTGCTTCTACAAAAGGGTTTCATTTTAGCTTTACATTTGCAACATCCACAGTTTCATTTTGCTATTAAATTCAGCAGAACTTCCATCTTGTTTGGCTTCCTGCCCATCTCAGCATACCTCTGCCATCCCTCGTATCAGTCTGAACTCAGTGGCAAGGCTGCTAGGGCAGGACACTTTTTTAAAAGTACTATACACATTTGGGGCTCCAGTAAGTAATATCTACTCTCATATAGCCTTTGCGATGTCAGAATGCAGTGATTTTAAAGTGTCTGGAAGGAAAGATTTAAAGTGCATTGGGAGGCGTCTGCCTACTAATGGTTGGACTTGATGATCTTAAAGGTCTTTTCCAACCTAAACGTTTCTATGCTGCTATACTATAGTACAGACAGAGAAACAAACCTCCCTTTCATGAAATGAACCTCCCTGCTGGCAAAAGGCATGAAAGCAATGACATTTCTTGGACGGCTGTGGGATGTGATAGTTTGTTTTTTTCAAGGGTTAGAGAAGTTTTATATTTAGTAGGTTTTTAACAGTGAAGGATCCAGAGATGTGTCTTACAATGTTGATGGACCAGGAGATGGTCTGTCCTTAGAACAGGGGCGAAATGGATGTTGTGGACTTGTTTTAGATTTCTTTATAGAAATCAAGGTGAGTTCTATCACTGCAGTGCCTAATTGCCAGAGCACACTCACCACCAGCAGGTCATTGAAGAGAAAAACTTCCCTCTGGTGAGCTGCCTGCTTCTGCACTTTGTTCACATCCGTCACTTCATACAAGCGGCTGCAGCAGACCAGCCGGCGATGGGGCACAGACAGAACCTGCAGAAGACCCACAAAAGCATGGAGAGGCTGAGGGATGTGCCACTGCGTGTCTCCCCCAGCCTGCACAACCTTGCCCAGTGACAGTAGCACAAGCCAATTCTGCCCACTCTGCCCACTCAGATCATCTCCTCACCACAGCTCCTCACCATCACTTTTCCTGCTGGTGCAACAGCAGAGAGCTATGCCTTTGTGATCTGGATAAAATCAGAGGAGTGGGACAGGCAACCCTCTTGGTCACACATGCTATCATCATATACCTCCATCTTCCAATCACTGGGTGACTGCTCATCCTCTCTCACCCTACTAGACATCTGCAGTTTCCTGTATGCTGCTCATTTTGGGGAAACAGTATGTATGTTTTTGCATTACAGATCGGTTATTGCTAAAGAAGGCGTCTCTGCATTTGGGGGGTCTCTTAACCCCAGCAATCCTTAGGGCACTCATTAGACACAGATGGGTGAATGGTTTTCTATCACTTTGTCTTCCACTTCCTACACATTTACAAGGCCTGAAAGTTTGAAACACTGCAGAACTATCACTGGAGCACTGACAGGCCGGAACTGTGTTGGCAGGTAAGACCTGCAATGAGATTCTTGGGCAAACAATTACCGCACCAGATACTGTAAACTCTGGCCAAGGAGATCCCTCCAATTTAGGAAAGAATGGGATAGCAAGGAAGAAGGTGTTTGGAGAAAAAAGAGTGAATTCATAAAGACAAGCAAGGAAAGTATTACAGGAGAGGAGTAGGGGCATAGAGGAAAAAGGCAGAAAAGAGGGCCAGTGAGGGAGGTGGAGGTGAGAGGGGTGACTGGGTGCCAGCAGGGTTATGGGTGCTCACCGTTTTCATTCCAACTATGGACTTCTCCACTTTGGTGACATAAGTCACATGGTCCTCATTGGATTTTAGCTCTTTCTGCTGGATCCTCTCGTAGATCCCCACCACCAGCTCCCGTGGGATGTCAGCACCGTCGTCCACCCCTGCCAAACACAGAAAACATTAGATAGGCTAGGCAGGGAGAAAAGGAAAGGGAAGAACTGGTCGTCCCTGCCAGGTTACTACTGCCTCTGCACTGCGCAGTGCCAGGAAGGCTGAAGGGAAAGAGCAATACTTTGCTTTAGGCTGCCTTTTTTCGTCCTCTAACACACCTAATGCACCAGCAGGAGAGACTGACATCTCTAAGGCCAATGCAGAAGATTTCATTATACCGTTGCTCTGCATGGTGGCTCCTTTCCATGTGTTCCCTAAGGTTTTATAGATACAATTTCACATTCATATATCTTGGTCCACTCAGCAGCAATCCCTGCATTGATTTCATATCATCAGAAGTGCTAGATGTGGAGAAGATCTATGATGGGATCCAGCTGCAACTCCTGCCAATGCAAGCATCAGCTCTCCTGTTTGCTTGGCGGCCTCCACCATTTTCCTTCTGTGATGTCTCCTAGGAGTAATACTTTCCTGTTATGCTGTCTGTGATATCTCTGTCTTGGCCCCGTCCCTTTATTCTTTTACATCTCCTTAGATAATTCACCAAATTTTGCTGTCTGACCCTTGCAGAGCCTGTCAGAAAAGTTTTCTTCCCTGAGCCAAACACCACAAATTAAACTGCCAGTCTTTCCTCTGAACTGAATTCCTTCAGTCATTTTATACTGATTTTCTCTGCTTTCCCTTCAGCGCCTTGGTCTGAGATGTACTACCCTGAGTGCTGCAGGTGAGGAACTGCTGAGGAATGTAGAGGCATTGTCATCTCCTGGCTCCCTCATCCACGTCCTTGCCAATGTAGCCTGAATACTCTGTCTTTTTTCAAACACAGGCTGGTAAAGCTACTGATCTGGGCATTGGCCTGCAGGTGAGTCTGGAATGAACTGTCTCCCCTTGTCTGTAGTGAGGTGACATTCACTCACTCTAGTGAGTTGTGTGTTACACACGGGAGGTGAGTGATCCTCATGTTGCCTGAATTCATTGTGACGCGAACTGGTGGATTTTCAAGCTTTCAAGTGTAAGTAAGTTAATACAAAAAACCCTTCTGAGTTAGTGCTATCAGCTGTAATACCAAAGGGGATGATGGCAGATAGCAGCCCCATTCAGTATCTCAGGAAATAACTTGAAAGAGGGCCTCAGTGTCACATTATACCAGCCTGAAGTGGATGACAAATTGGGGAAGGTGTGGGAGGCTGAGACAACAGTTTCTGAACAGCAGTCAGGACAAAGAAACAAGTCAAAGGAACCCACAGAAGTTCAACATCTAGACAGGGATTTACAGTGGAAAAACTCTGAAGGAGCTTCATCTGAATTGCAGATGTGCAGTAAGAGACACTTGGAAGATGGCTGACCTAGGATGATCTAGGAGTGAATATGGCTAGGAAATTAGACAAGAATTTGTCTAGACACGATGTCAAAAAGGCCACACAATACTAAGCTGCATTAGCAGATCTCAAAATAAGGAGGAGGCAGTGGCTCTATATATGAGCATGTTGTGACCACATCTGAAAAAGTGCTTTTAGCAACCTATTAACAAGATGGGAAGGACTGACCTTGAAAAACAGAGGAAAATTGATTTGGGGAACTGATGTATCAGAAATTGTGAAAAGGTAATATATGCATGAACTCTGTCACACCTACAGTTACAATAAGTAATTGCAAGCAATTAAGAAGGGGAAGATTTAGCCTGAATAGAAGGAAAATGTGTTCATATATTCAAAGCAGCAAAGAGGGGAAGGGCTTGTTGAGCACAATCCAGGGTTTAAGAATGATGGAGCTGAACAATAGGAAAATGTAATACAATGGACTGCTTCCAAGCAGTGAGATCTATTAAAAGATGAAACCATCTCTCAAGGAAACTGGTTGGTTTCTGAGAAGGCGGGACAGCTTTCTGCAGAAGACAAAGCTTAGATTTTCCCCTTCCCCAGCATCCTAGAAGGTACCTCAAAGGGCCCTCCATGTCTGTCTCACAGGGAGCAGCAGCAGCCCTGGAGAAAGGCAGCTCCACTATGTTTTTCCTGCCTTCACCTAGGCAGAATCTAGAGCAGCAAGAGGGCAAAAAAATCAAAGCAGGACCCTCACCTCTCAGATTCCGAATGAAGTCCTCCAGCATCATCTTCCTGTCAGGCTTGATGTTGGGGCTGTACATGTCCGTATTGAGGAGGATGATTGCAAAGGCCAAGATGAAGATGGTGTCCGGGTTGTGAAACTGCTGGACCACATCTGGGTTACACATGCAGTACCTCTGGCTGCAGCAGGAGGGATGCACACACTTAACATGGAACATGGGAGTCATCTGCTCCAGGGCGGCAATGGCTTCATCACAAGTGGGTCAATTCCTCCTTTCACTCCACCTCTCACACAAATGAGAAGGAACTGACTGCTCTGAAGGCAAATTTACCCACCAATGGCTGATGCAGGCCACTGAAACTTCAGCTGCCTTGTCCTCAGGAACCAAAAGAGCAAGAGACACTAAAGAGGACTACTCAGGCTGGTGTCACTATGTAAGGGTAATATAGGAGACATCTACTCCACCCTGCCTTGCTTAGGGCAAAGCACTCCTCTGGATGCACCAAGGGAGCAACCCAGCACGCCTGCAAGCCCCGGCGAACAGGGAGTCCCTTGCTGGCAGACATGTCAGGACTGGCCTCACTCTGGCCCTTTGTACCCTTGATGCCACTGAATATCTGACAAGGACATGGCTCTGCTGCAGCAGTGGCACAGAGGACTCCGTGCTTCAGAAGCACCCCCATGATCACCTTCTTTGGAAGGGAGGTCCCTGGCCATTCACTCCATGGCTACTGCATGTTTTCTGCCTTGGGTGTGTCCTCTGCTTCCACCTGATTGCAGCAGTGGGGCCACAGGGCTCATTCTCTTACCTGAAAGCCTCAATTAGCCGCTCGACCTTCTGTGCCTCCCCCTGCACGCGGATGTGGGCCTGGAATTTCCGCAGGGCTTCATCCAGTTCCATGCCTGAGAAGTCCATCTCGTCCACCACACAGCTGTGGGAAGGGGACACAGCCTTCATCAGCACTTCCTCCCGTGGAGGACACCAGGCAGGCTCCTTCACTGTGGTGCCAAGGCTCAGTCCCCAAGGAAATACCATGGGAGAGACCCTGAGACATCACTGCAGCTGCCCAGATCATACTTAACATGGGCAGTAATTTCTGACAAGTGATTCCTGCATTCTACAGCAGGTGAGCAATTCTTGTGCATACCTATATATATATATATGTGTATATATATGTGCATGTGTGTATATACACCATTATATATATATCATATCATATATCATACCATATACAGCATATATTTACATAGACATACACAGAGAAAGTATATATGTATTGATACTTATCTGTTTCTATATAGATACAGATATCTAGACATCTATACTGACATAGATATTTAGACACTTACATCAATATCAATATCAATACCGATATAGATCAATCTATTTCTGCCTTTCCTATGATCTGGTAATCCTTCACACATTGTCCACTCCTCCCTCCCTCTCAGCACATGCACTTGTTCGCTACCTGCTCATCCATCCTTCTCTTATCTTTATTCACTGAGCTGTTCCTGCACTTGTCCTCTCCTCACCTTCTGTTCTGTCCAGTGTACATCCCCATCTGCAACCCATACCTTCTTCACCACTCTTCACTCCCACTCAACCACTGCAGCAACAATGTACACTACACCTTTAAACACCAGAGCCAGCTCAGAGAAAATCAGAAATGGAAGCTGTTGTACAGAAATAACATTGCAACATCAGCTGGCTTGTAACATCATGGCTGGGTAAAACTCTACCCATGTAGTCAAACACCAGGAGGCCCCAACAATTCATTCTGTCCAAATCCCTATTCATTTTATACACTTCTACCCATTCCACACAATCTTTTCCATCTCCACTGCACTTCAGTGTCATGCTTCCCTGTTATCTGCTGTAAATCCTTCACCTCATACACCTGGTATCACTTTTCCTTTCACAGTGATGCATCGCACACTGGTAATTCATAGCCAATTTAGATATCCAAAGAAGGGGATGCCACCTCTCTTGTTTCCCACTAAAGCATTCTCATCTTATAAAAGTCCTGCTGTTGTCTCCAAAACATACTGCTACAGTTCTTGCTGTTGGTATTAGTCAAATCATCTAGTTGTTCTTATTCTTACTGCATGATATTTTTGTCATTTGTAATGACACCACCTTCTCCATGTGGCTTCAGCAGATTTTGTTAGCATATTCCTACCTTTTGTGTCCAGGTCATTACTGCAAGCATTAATCAAAAGACTAGACTCAGGAAAACTCTGCTCATAACCTCCCTTAGGCCCAACTTCCCATTTCAGCAGAGTATGTAAGCACTAATGTCTGCATCAGCCAATTCTCTTCCCCGTTTATGATTCCGCTGCTAATTTCTCTCTCTTCCACTCTCAACTAATAATTTCTCATGTCAAATGCTTTGCTGAAGTCTAGAATTACCTTCTGCATGTCCCTTGTCTAGAAAACCAGTTATTTTAACAAACAAAGACATTGAATTAATCTTCTCTCCACTGGCTTTGGTATGTCTTCCTGTCTGCCATTATTCTTTCGCATAAATAAATTCTCAAAGCTGACATTCTATCTGACAGACCACGAAATTCACAGGTGCCAAAAATCCCATTTTCTTTAAGCCTTACTTAAATAGAAAGTTACTAATTTGCTGATCTTCAGGCACCACCTTGACATTACAAGTGTATTAAAAATTCAAGGACTTTGTATTTTCTGTTTCTATATACCTTGGATGCTAATTCTATCCACCACCCCCACCACCCTCCGTTTTATTTAATCCTTTGTATTGTGTTTGGTTTGTTTTCTCATGTTGTAAAGGACAAACTGACTCCAAATTTAAGGTTAGGAGGAAATTTTCCTCCAGGACAGGTTATCTGGAACTGTATGAGGAGTGGTAAAGGAAGAATAGAGGGGAAGGGTATTAGCTCTCTTCTGGATCCTTTCATCTCCTAGGATTATCAGGAAATTTTACCAAACAAACCTCTGCTAATAAAGGGGTGTGCTGTCATCAGTTTCTCCTTCTTCCTTTCTGTGATAAACTGGAGATGTGTCTGTTGGTCTTTCTATAGTGCTGCAGTTTGCTGTAGGCTGTTGGGAACTGTTTTGTGAGCTAGGCTGTTGAATGCCTTGCTAGAATAACAATCTAACACATGATGTCCCAAATGGGTGAGGGACAGGGTTCAAATGCTCACAGATGTCTCTCCATTCCCCTATTGATTCAAGAGTTGAGATATCGTTGCTTAACTGGAGTGACACGCACAGAATAACTTAACAAGAGCTCTGGCTGAACATGGAGTGTTCAGTATCTTCTGAGGTTGGAGTTGTTACAACCTCAGCTGGGAAACGTGGGCTCTTTCCC
>NW_010517600.1:24028-60640 GCF_000687285.1 Phaethon lepturus
TCAAAATGTAGGAACAACTGATGAGGAGCAAGGGCAGAGAATTAATGGGGCTGCTCTCATAGGAAAACTTACACAAAATCTTTTTTTTCCTCTCCAAGAGGTGGACTGCAGAAACACTCACAAATGGTTTCTGGCAACACCAAAAACTTCCTCCATTGCCTCTTTCCTTTGTTGTTTTTATTTTTCTCATACTTATACTCACATGTCCCTTGGGCTGACATCAAGGCATTCTGCTTCTTGGAATTTATCTTTGATAGTAAGAAAAGTTTTTCTCTAGTTAGTTGTTATTGTGTTCACAGCTGCAACCACCTCTGCAGCTGGACTTTTGTTATTATTTTTTAATCCTTTCCAATGCGTGATATTTCTCAGCATTGACCTCAATGATTTTGCTGTTATTGTCTGCTTCCAGACATGTGAAAGCAGAGTCCTTACACACACCAGTGAGACCTGCTGAGGTCACCCTAGTAATCCCAATCCACCAGCATTAAATCATGTATCTTTCAGTCTCTCCCTCATTGATCAATCCTTCCCCTCCACACAGGCTGCTCTAACACAGATGTTTAACCCTTTGTGCACAAATCTCAAAAAATAAAGTCAATGCCCTTGATACAGAAAGCATCAAGCCTTTACTAGGACAAGTAAGGCAAGCCAGTTTATAACCCTTTTCAAACTCAAATAGGCATTGCTACATGAGTTATGCTTAGTTTCTGCTTTAAGAGTTTCTTTCATGGACTGACAGATGCAGGTTTACTCTGTAAATTCTAAGATGAACTCCTGGGAGTCCTTTCCTTTTGTCTCTCAGCCCAAAGAAGGGTGCCCCCATCCTCCTTCCTGGGAAAAGTTGACAGAACTTTCAGAACCAGGCAGAAACGACAGGTTAGGAAGAAAGTTTGGCTCAAGCAAAGTCAGCCTGAGCTTGCATTTGATTTATCTGACAAAGCTTGTGCCAAAGACCTGAGGAATAGATTCGAGAGGAGCCATCAGGTATGCTGCTATTTTCTGCTGCTAGATAGACAGAAAGAATGGTGGATCATAGTTGTCTGATATATCTTGTGAGCAAATTTGACACAGCAAAGTCCATTCAAAGAGCCCTGTGCCACAGGGCTGCCATGTTCCTGCTCCTCTTCTAGGTGGCTACTGGTTTTGCTGCTGTGCTTGGTCTCAGATTCCTGTACAGACTCCTGTTAACTTTCCAAATGCACTGTAGTGCCTATGTCAGAGCTCCCCTGAAATGCAGTGCAACTTTTCTATGTGAAACCAGAGCAAGGACGTCTTTTCTTTCCAAGGTAGAGACCCTGGGAGCTGACATAGGATATCTTGGCAAGTATACTGCAAAAAGTACATTGATCTCCTCAGCCTCCAGAGCTGCAATGTAAAAGGCAGTGTAACCGCATGCATGAGGGAGGTGTCTCTCCCAAGAACTGGATTTGCCAATGTGAGATACAAAGGTTGAGCTGAGAGCAGATGCATCCAAGGAATAAACCAGCAGCTTATGTGCATGTGCCAAAACCAGTGCTGAGTTCATTTTTCCACAAACAGCAGAATGCCTATGAGATGCCTATTCCAGGACCACCAGGAGGCCTGAAGGATAACAAAGCAGGGGCAGAGTAAACACCTTATTAAATCTCCTCCTGTTTCAACTCATTCCTCCCCACAGACTTGCAACCAGCCACAGGAATTGAGCTCACAGTGTATCCAGAGGTGCATTTAGCCCAGTACCTTCAGGGACAGGACTTTGGATGTTCGGATCATGTTGCTGAAGTGCTGACACTCTACCTCATAAACAAGGTGGTGGAGTTTGAGGGCTCTTGTGCCACCTGTATACATGGAGAACTTCGTCTGTCCTGAGGCATTCAGCAGACAGGCACCTCACAACTGCAGAGAATTGCACACCAGGTGACAGAACCAAAGGGTAGGCTCCTAGTTGGATCATTTTGCTCAGCTGTTACCTCTGTGGTGGCCGTACTGCCTCCCTAGGCTGCAGGGCATAGATCCCTGGAAAAGGGGCTGGATGCAGTGGCATCAGAGCTGGGAGGATTTAGCACAGGGCTAAGCACAGAAAAAAAGCCTTGTGGCGAAAGGGTTCAGTGAAGGCAGGAAGCAGCTGTATCGTGTGGGGCTGGGATCTGCTCGCCCAAGTGTAATGACCTATTTTCCAGCTTTTCCACTCAGGTGACAATGCAGCAGGCTGCAACTAAAAGTGTCTGTAATGAACCTGCAGCCCACGCTCAGGGAGGGAGCAAGGCAGGAGGCAGCCAGGTGGAAAGTTTAAAACCACAAGGCACAAAGATACTAACAAAAATATCCCTCTTCTCAGCTTCCTGAACCCTATGAGCTTTCTGAAGATGAATGAGGCTTAGGGTAGACTACAGAGGAAGAGCACAGCTCCCTGGGAGCAGGCTGCCCTGCACATGTCAACTGAGGCTCACAGAAAGAAGAGTGAGCAGGACTCATTGATTCCTTGTACCAGTGGGCACGTGCATGTGTCCCAATCCTAATCCCCATGCCTTGCTTGTGTGAGAGTAGCCTCTATAATGAGGACCATCTCCCACACCCATCTTCCCTTTCTGGGTGATGCTGCACTACATGTATTGCCTGTTTTTTTCTGGGTCTGAGTCACACCTACTTGCCCTTCCAGGGTTGTTGGTAGCTCACATGGTTACTCACCTGGGAACCCACTCCTTCCTACACAAGAAATTGCCTAGTGTACCATGCCTTGCACCAGAGCTGCCCCGCAATGTGGAGAGCTGTTCCCACTCCAGGCACGTAGGCCATGCAGGGGAGGGTTCTGCCCAAACTTCACTTTCCCCTCCAAGGGACACTGGGAACCCTTGTCCCTCAAGGGACCAGGGAAACCACTGTTTCCCTGGGCATCTAGGCAGGTTCAGCTCTGCTTGCAGCAGGAGGTCTGAACTGCCTAACATGTTCTTCCCTCTGTCCTGTTTCCATCACATCATTATCATGATGTGCTATGCTCCACAGCACAAGCTTCAGCACTGTGCTACTCAAACCCTCCTGTGATGCCAGTACCCTATTGATCCTCTGTAATGTCCTCGTGAGAAAGGGAAAGGAGGCTAGTTTGGGCTAACCTGTCAAGTTCACTCTGCCAGTCTAAGAGGAATCTATCACTTCTTTGAGAGTCAGCCTCTTTGCTGGGCTCCCAGCTCTGCACTGACACTCCTACAGGCAGCTTTTCTCCCCCTGCCTTCCCATAAGAGAAAAAGAAGACAATACATGCTTGACAGACAGGAGAGCTGCTCACCCACAGGGAGAGTGTGCCTAACAGCAACTTAGAGTCTAACACCAACCAGCCCCCAACTCAGCACGATGTCTCTTCTGCTTGAATCCCTGCCCCTTTCTCCTCTGACAGAAAATGCACCAGGACAGCCACTTCTGCACTTCTAAGTCCCACGACCTGAACACAAACCATCCGGTACCAGCAGCACAGCTGACTCCATTCATGGCATCACTCACATTATCTTGTTCATGAATGAACTATAAATGGAAGCAATTCCTGAGTCAGAAACAGGTGGAGAGGAAGAATGAACTAAAGTGAAGGGAAGTATGAATGAAGAACAAAAGCAACAAATAAACTCAGAATGAAGAGTGCACAAAAAGAAATAAACGATACATCTGAGCATGTAATACAAAAGAAAGGAATGAAGAAAGAATGCAAGAATGATGATGTGTCTGATATTAAAATATGTGTTAAAGCCTTGGGCCTGACTTTTTCAAAGTAACAAGATTATTTTTCTGCAGTACTTGCCAAGTAGGTTTGACAAAGACTGCTCAGTACCAGATCAGTGCTTTAATGGCACAGGCTACCTCTCTACAGCTGTATTCCCTGGACCAGTAGACACTGAAACCCTGGGGTAGGTGCCCTGTGACTCCTCCCAGATGGCTGCAGGGCAGGTGGTAGAAATACATTCTCAGGAGAAGAGGCTGGATCTTACTGTGGGATGCTGGATCACAGTGAGTGATTGTTACTGTGGGATGCTCAAAATTAGTTACAGATGGGATTTATCCCCTGTAACATAAAATACCTAAAAGCTAGATGTCCAGCCTAAACTAGTATGTTGAGAAAAACAACACTCTTGAGGGACCTGTGTCTCTCCATTGACTAAAGGAATTCATAAATTAATAGAAGACACTAAACTTGGTGGTGGCTAACAATAGGTGAGATAAATCCTACTTTTAAAGATTGAAGCCTTTTCTGCAAGAGAAAATGACATACTGCATCTCTCTAAACAGACAGGCCTGAGCAGTTCAGTGTTATCAAAGGAGGTATGCCAATTATAGTCAGATGCTGTTGAAAATGCCCTCCTCTCTCCCTTGTTCCTCTGCCTAGTGTGTATGATTATTTGTGAGTTATCCAGACACCTTTTCTAGGTTCCAAGAAAATAAGTTAAACGTTGAGAGACAGAGTAGGAGGATGAAAGGGAGAATATAATTTCAGGGCTTTTAGGTGCTGGGCATGCAGGTGTGGGAAGGCAAAATAGCACACCAAAGTGCTCAAGCCTCTTTGCAACCAGCATGGCACTTCTCTGGAGTTTTACATTTACTAGGTGGGCTGTAAAGAGGGATGATCTTCACAGTGCCAAATGTCACTGTGCACTCCTGAGCTCTGTTGCCTGACTCTAGGAACAGGCAGTGGTTGTCTTGCTTGTCAGCCAGCACAGCTTCAACACCAATGGAAGCCAAGAGAAGTTTGCAGAGTATAGGACAGGCTGGACTTACAGCTGAGTCTGGAGTTTGTAACCTGGATAGCTCTGCCCTGCCTCCAAATGCACAAGGGAGGCTGACACTTTTGCAAATGTTTTAAAAGCTGTCCTATTATTTATTCATGCAGTTGGGTTAATTCAACCTGGCTGCAGTAGAAACAATGCTTACAATACACAATTCTAACACAAGTTTTCATATTGAGCAAAAGCTAAACTAACACGGCAAGTGGCATCAATAATTCAAACTGCTTTCGGGAGGGCAAGGATGGGCCAGCTCGAGGGCCAGGTCTGGGATGTGCAAGAGCAGAGACAACTCCCCCTGCATACAGGCTTGCTCACTGCAGCTAGTCAGTGCCTGTCCAACAACTACTGCCTGCTCATGGCCACCCTGCCTAGGCATTTGAGCTTGCCAGGAGCAGCAATGCCTGTTCTTTTCCTGCTCACTTGGGCCATAAAAATGACTGAGGCATTGGGCAAATTGTGCAGAACCTACTGCAGGAGCTATCCTGTCTGCCGCATGCTCTCCAGTGAATACCACGCACCCTAACATTGGCTTGCTAAGTGTGGGTAGATATGGGGACTATGAGACAGCCCTTGCAGAGTCCATTCTCACAACCTGTGCCAGTGTTCCTTATCTAATTTGATTGGAGCTGGATGGGGAATGAGAACCAGACTAGGTCTTAGATGGTTCTAGAATGCCAAAAGGTCTTTGAGCTGCTTCTTGCTCCCACAGAAACAGCTCAGAAGTTGTGACTAGCCCTTGAGCTATAGTGCACTGGAAATGCCAGCACAGTATACTACACTGCCAGCCCTCTTCTTCCTGCAGCATGGACAGGAAAAATGTCCAAGATGATAATCCTGGGCCAGAATTTCTCCTGCCAATGCCTTGTTTCCATGCATGTCACCACTAGATGCGCAGTCATTGCCCAGCCAGCTCTCACAAACAGTTGATGAAAATTTGCTTGCAAAGACCACCAACCATTGCTGTACCCAAGCTCAGAACTGACACAGGAAGAGAGTGAAAGTACTTGCAAACAGCACAGCTACAACCAGCTGAATGTGTGTGTTTTTCCTCCACGTTTTAGAACATTTTGGTATATTTTATGTTTACTTTTGGTTTTGCCTTTAAGGAAGACGTATCAGGAATTATTGTGAAGAGGGGATGGCAGCATAGATTGATAGTGCAAGAACATCATCTGTTGCCTGGAGAGATCAGACACAGGTTTGAACCCCAAATTCTGACTCAGTTGCTTGATATATGTTCATGTACATGCAGACCATGTCCAAGTTATGTCCATATACACACAGCCTCAACAGCTCAGTCTGAGCCTTGCTTTCTACATCTGTAAATAGGATGGCAGGGTCACTCTTCCATTGAACATTTGGAGTGTTACACTGAGAGGTGCAGTGGAAACTGAGAGTAATGAGCATGACGGAGTAGGGCCACCTGCTTTAATGGCCTTCCTGCAACATGCAGAGACAAGACCAGCAACCACAACATAGCAGCTCGTGGGCATTGAGGCTGGGAGGCAGACACCAAGCTTTGCAATAGGGACTGTTCCCAAGAGCTGCTGACACAGAGTTTGTAGTCAAACTTGAGGCAGAAGAACATAGTCATTTGCAAGGATGATGCCAAATTTGGGACTACAAGGAAGTGCCAGCCTGTTGCTATTGCAATATTTCTCTATGCAGAGGCTAGGTTTGGACTTCAGCAGAGTATCTGTCAGGGGAAGTAGCCCACACATTGCTTGTTGGAGAAAAAGAGGCAATTACTTTTAATTGTAGCTCTCAGCATGAAGAAACTGGAGACAACATATGTCTCGTTGCTGGCCAAATCAATACCCATACAGTATATTAAAAAAAGAGCTGGACCAAAGGTCAGGTACCTGCAGCAATAAGCAGCAATCGCAGCAAGAATGAATTTTGAAATTTGGGACCAAATTTGGCTCTTGAACTGGCATCCTCCAGTCTTTCCCTGGAGTAGCAGTGGTGTGTATATTGGATTTACGGGTTCTGTTTGGCTTGGTTCAAGAGAAACCACTGCAAAATTCAAGGCAGATAGAGAACTTTATGGAGAATGGGAGAATATTACACAAGATCTAGTGCAAAGGACTTGCTGCCTAATGGAAACACAGCTCTTACTAAGAAGTGTGCTTCTGCCTAATAAAAGAAAGACCCAGTTGAGTGCTGGTCATCCCTTGAAATGGGTCTCTGAATGAGCTTGTTGCCCCCTGACTACACACATCACATCACCCTGCATGGCAGCCCTCACATTCACACTCTGGTGCAAACTTGCCCAGCTTTCACTGTAGCAGTTCTCAGGGTCAGAGAGGTGGTGTCCCCTGATTCTGATGTCCCCTTTTCATCATACAGAGAGATGTGCTTTCTCCTTTTTCCTCATCTGAAGTAGAACAGGACCAAGCAGGAAACAAAGGCTCATCTCAGTTCCCCAGGCCTATCTTTGCAAGAAAGCCTGACATCTTGGACAACACTCAGAACAACAGGTAAGCTGCTTTTCTTCCTGACACTTCAGACCCTGCTCCTGCAACACTGCGGCTGACAAGTTAGCAATGGTTACAACATGGGAGGCAGAGCCACAGGCAGGCACTGAGATAGTATAGGTCTCAGGTATTCACAGGATTTTGCAGCCCAGATTGCAAGACTTGAAAGAGGACAGAGGTGTAGACTGAGAGATGCATGGCTTGTGTGACCAGGAGAGGGTCACGATGAGAGAACTGAAGGGAACCATCCAGCAGAGGAAGCCACTGAAGAGAAGCACGGAGGAAACCTGAGATCTTGTTCAGAAAAGGGACAGCTCAGCCCATCAGAGTTCTTAGAGTGGCAATATTCGTCTGTGCTGTGTGACTGCAGTGGTAATGATAAACCATTAGTAGCATGCTTCCTCATGCAGGCCTCTTCATTACCACAAACAGGACCAATTCCCCTCTTATTATCCTCGTAGTGCACTTGGACAAACCAAAAAGGCCACCCATCTCAAAACTGGACAGAAAGAGAACCAGGTGTAGAGCCAGCATTCACAGCTCCCTGCTGGTCTCACAGCAAGGAGCGGATATTTTTCTTCCTCTGCCTCTCTTGGTACTTCCTAGAAAGCATCAGAGGTGCTTTATCTGGATGGGGTGAGACCCCAGTCACAGAATTTCCCAGCCACAAGACCTCCCAGTATCACCAGTCCTACCAACCTAGACAGTGCTGAGCTCCTGCTAGATGATCACAGGCCCTCTGAGGAGAGACTGAAATGAAAGGGCTGCTGATATTAAAAGGGGAAACAGATTGCTGGGAAATGCATTGAGAGGTGCTAGATAGGGACTGGGAATGGTGAAGTTCCTGCAGAGGGGCATGGAGGGGCATGGAGGACAGGATGCTTGCTGGGGCAGAGTGGGTTGGCAACTCCTTTACAGTGCAGGGAGGAGGGGAAGAGGTTTCCACACTTACTCCAGGACGTCCCTGTTGAACTGCTTCTTGCTGTTGCCCAGGAACTCCCCAATCATCTGGCGGCTGAGGCCCTTCCGCTGGAGCAGGAAGTGTGCCACCCCAATGGGGGTGTCCGGGATGAAGCCTCGGGAGATCAGGAACTGGATCCCTTTGTCTGGGTTTCTGAAAGGGAAGGACAGAGACATGGTGATTTTCCATGACCTTTCTGAGGCATTATTGCCTCTGTCTCACCTCACGGCTTGCAGCAATGCAGCCCTCAGTTACATGCATGGGCACCTACGAGTTCATGTCTGTGGGAGGGATGGGACCAGCAAGGGCTGGGAAAAGTGACTTGGGGGAGTCACCCCCAGTTGCTGCTGAGGACAAACAGATGCCATGAGACCTGCCGTGTCACCTGTAGCACCTGCTGTCACCTTGAGATCCCACTGCTACAAAGGATCCCGCTGCACACTACCAGCCTCGTCAGTGACTCTTCTGCCATCCCTCTGCTCCAGAGGCAAAGCCTCCTGCGTCCTCCCTGCCCCAGTTTGTCCTGTTCAGGGTCCCTGTGAGGACATGATTAGACTGTGTCCCCCACACAGACAGCACAGGAAATATCAGTGCGTTCACCTGCTCCAAATGCAACCCAGAGAGAGCTGTCCCCAGGGACCAGGGTGGAGAGCTGGGCACCTGATGCTTCCTACCTTCCTCCCCTGAGCCCGGTGCTGGCTGCCCAAACAGAAATCCCACCCTTGCTCAGATTTGCCTATCTCTTCCTCCACTTCCCCCACCCTCAGCTGTGTTGTTCCTCCCTTCCGTATTGATTTACCCTCTCAGGCAGAAATCTCTGTGCGTGGGTGGATGAGAGCACGCACCTGGAGAATGCCGTGTCAGAGCCGGGAGAGAGCTGCCTGCAGCTCCCAGGCAGAGGGGTTTTCTCCCTCTGTGGCTGCGGGTGCCTCTCCGAGAACAGGCCCGGTGCTGAGTGGGCCTGACTGCCCGGTTGTGAGAGTGATTTTCTGCTTGTTAATGTGCCAGTGTCTGCGCCCGCATACACAGCTCTTGGGGGGTAGCATGTGCCCCAACAAGCAGATGTCTGTGTGTGTCTATGTCCCATACATGCAGATTTCTCTCATCAGAGCCTGTGTGCCTGGACATTTTGGCTTTCTCCTCATGTCTCCTATAAGCACGGGTGATTCTATGTAACCTGGGAGTGGCTGTGAGCCGGTGTGGTGCCTGTCCCACAGTACAGACAGGAATGAGTGTGTATGTGTGTATTGTGCAGGTTTTCTTCCTGCATTTCAGTCTGCCCCACTGAAGAGTGTCTGCCACGATGCACTCCTGCTGAGAGGAATTAGTGCAATGCCAGGCAGACTTCCACATTCCTTTGACTCTCTGGGCTCGTGAATGTGGAGAGGCGAGAGGGCAGCTTCTCCATGAAAGGATGCCATACTTCCATCATTAACCCAAATTCAGGGATCTTTGTCAAGGCTCAAGGAGCGAGTTTGCTCAGGCAGTTTCCTGGGGTGAGGAAAGGATAGCACAAGATCTCAGAGCACGTGAATGCATGATATGCACAGGCACAGACTGTGACACTGTCAGGTGGTGAAGGATGTGGGTGAGCAACATATGTCTAGCTTTAAAGGGATCAGCATTCAGGAGAATGGCCGGGTCCTTACAGGGGTCTCACGGGTATACAAAAAATAGGTGGGCTTGAAATAGTTCTGCTTACTCTGTAATGTCACAAAAAAAATACCCCAGGCAGTGTGGCATCCCCAGGAAGAGTGGCTGGGAGAACAAGTCAGACCATTAAATTTATGAACAGGAGAGCTGCAAGATCTGATATTGAAAAACCCAGGCCTTCTTCAGGGAAAAGCAACAGTAAGTCTTCTGTATTATCACACAGATCTCCTGGTTCACCTTTGAAAAGCACAGGCAGAGCTCTCTGCTAAGTGCAAAGGTCATATGGGCAGGGCTAAAGTCAAGTTAAGCAGCAGAGATTCATAAAATTCACCTCCACCTGCACACTTAGGTATTTGGCAAGGGACAGTATGGTGTTCACGGCAAGAGGGTGATCTCAGCTACACTGGTATGATTCCAAAGCCACTGGACTTAATTTGGATTTACTCCAGAGGAGCTGGGAGCTGAATGTGGCCAGAAAAATGCAGCTCACACACTTGCATGGATGTGCAGATTTCAGTAGAGGTGGCACACGCAATGCAAGAGGATGTAGGATAAAACATTCCAGCTGTGACAGCTCTCCCGCACTGCCTAGACTATAACTCAAATGTACATGCACACACTAATCTTCCATTAACAGCAGCCTTTCATCAATTTGTTCCCCACAAAATCCAGATAGCAATACAGCACCTCTGCCACTGAACACCTGCAGGTGTACCCCATGGACTGCAGCACGTGGCTTTTACCCAGATGTGCAGAAGACACCTCCACTTCCATCTCTCCAGAGCCTGGTCCCTGCTATTTTCTTCAGTGCTGCAGGGGTGTTAAGCACAGCCAGCAAATGCTGCGGGATTCCTCACATCCTGCTGGCTTTCCCTCCGCCCACGCAGCCAGCTGCCCACGCACACTGAGTTATTACAGCAGCACTGCATAATGAAGCACTCTCCGCTCCAGGGATTCCACCCCCTCGCTGTGGAGTGAGGATGGGGAAAGTGCCACAGCAGCGCAGCATCGATGTGCTCCCAGGGGCCTGCTCTGAGCCAGAGCGCTGCTTGCTGAAAACGCAACGCAGGGCCGGATAGGCTATGGCAGATGGTGCTAGCAACTGGAGGCTTTCAGCTCGTGGTCCGGGGGAGCGGCCAGCAAAAGGGATGTGCACAGACGCACGCACGGCCTCAGCTCCATGCCCTGTGGGTTGGCGCCCACATCGCAAACCCTGCAATGGTAAACTGGCTCCTTGCTAGATATCGACAGGGAAACTGACAACCAAATAACTGCAGAAAAATGAATGGCCTTCCCAGCCCCTTGGATGGAGGTGCACTACAGTGTCAGAAGGGGAGCCACGTGTCCCTTAGATCCTGCTCAGAGAATGAAAAAAAGGCTTCACTCCCCAGAGCTAACAGGTCAGTTCCCTCCCTCCTCCAACGTTTTGTCAAGAAAACTGAGCCTTACAGGTTACGACGCATTATTTCAGCAGCTAGTTTCAAGGGAGGAGGGGAGGCCTGGCTAGGAAGTTGTGTTTCAGAGGTCCACAGTAAGTCTTCTATCCCACAGGGACCAAGATGCAGTGAACCCAGGTCACTGAGTGAAGCAGGATGGCAGAGCTGCTTCCCCAGAACAGACCTGGTGCTGCTAATCTGTCACATGAATGTGTGCCAGGCAGATTGGGGGAGGAGGAGAGGCTGGGAAAAAGCATTTTCACATTAGTGTTCATGTCAACTGTGCAGGAACCAAAGGAAAACACATTGGGTGGAGGGACTCCTGCCAAGCACAGCTGAGAATACCGAAACACTTAGTAGCAGAGATGTGAGCCCCACGTCCCCCTCCAGAAGTATACCTCTCCCAGCACAGACACCAGAACATCTGTGTGGACCTGGAATGATCTCTATCATAATCAACCCCCACCTGTGTCTGGTGCCTACTTTCTCTCCTTCCAGCCTGCTTGTGTTCATCAGGCAAATCTGTGTACGCCTAGAGCCTGACTTTGATATATACACATGGACCGACCTGTTCACAACTTGATCTCAGAGATAGCAAAATGTCCTCCTCAGTTCTGTAAGAGTCACAAATCTGTCTGCTCTAACATCACTTCAGTTCTGGATGTGTTCTGAGCTCAGCCCTAAAAACCTCTCTTCCAGGTTCCTGCCTCCTGGAGTCCACAGCCTCCATACTACTCATACATTAATCCTGCGCATTGCCCCCTTGTCTCTGCAACGTCTGCCTAGGACTGAGTGATCTTTAGTCCTTGGTCTGACCAAAAGGCCCATGCTAATGTGTGGCAAAACATTCTTCTAGTATGTGTGCATTACATCCCCAGCATCTTCATCAGGGGACTCAAATGGAAACCAAGACAACATAATATGAGAGTGTGATGATGGAGCAAAATCCAGTATTTCTCATGGCTTGCTTTGATGAGAAGAGTCTCATCAAAAGGCAACGAGCAAATCTAAAGCTCCTTATAGGAGCTCAGCTGCTTTCTGCCAACCCAAATTGAATAAGTCTGACCCCTCGAGTTAACCTCTTCTGACAGTAATCTCTGGGTTGCTCTGCTTTTGCTTTCACACCTACAGCCTTTTCATAGGATATCAGACTCAGATGTGTGAGAGACTGAGATGACTAAACCTGGTCTGTCAGGTGAAAAACTACCCAAATACCAGAAAGAAAATGACAGCCAGAGCACTCACACTGGGCTAGCCAAGCTCAGTTCTACCTCTGTCTCTCTCTCTTTACTTGAAAATGCCCCATGTTAAGCAACCAGGGCTGGGTTTACATCCCCAGCTACGCTTGTTCCTTTGCAAAAGAGTGGAGCACGAGCCTAGCTCCCAGGCTCAGCTGGCAGATTCCAAATGGACAGCAACTGGCAGTGCAAGTTCAGAATTCAGGACAGCATGGGCTCTACTCCCGGGGTCCTACCTCTGCTGGGCAGAAGATCAGGACAGCACTTGGGGGGCTTTAGGAAAAAAGCTTCTGGGCAGCCAACCTGTGGTCTGTATTGCATACCCAGATGGTCATGCTTGACTATGAAAGAACTTCCCTGGAGATGCATCTAGACCAAAAGCCTGCCATCACCTATTCCTGTGAGGGGTGAAATAGGTTGGGAAACACAGAAGAGGAAGAGTCACTTACATATTAAAGAGGTTCAGCCCAATGCGGTAGAGGCGCTTCCTCATGGTGTCTGTGGAAAGTGTGGGGGACTTGCAGCTAGCTGGGTTCTCGCAGTGGTATCTTGGGAGGCTGAGGATCATGGCCTGCAGTGCTTCTTTCGAGGACACCTCAGAGGCTGACTTGGCTGAAGTGGAGGTGCTGCTGCTGCTCAGCTGCTCTGAGTTGTCTGCATTCTCAGACTCAGAGCCTTTGCTTTGCCCTGTCTCATTGCTAGCATCAAACTGGAGCTTCTGCACTGCCATCTGCCCAGGCTCAGCACTGCTGTCTCCTGTGCCATTAGTACTGACATTCGCCTCAGTGAAAGTGTGGTTGTTCTGGAGAGCTCCGGACTCAGGTAAGCTCTCTGGGACAGCCGGTGGTTCACTGGCTTCTCCCTCCCCTTCTACTGGGCTTTCTTCAGCCTTGGTAGCTTGAGAGAGCTCAGCTTGGGCATTGCTGCTGAGGCAGTTTGCCATGGACACCGAGGTAGACGATGAGACAGAGATGTTCTGGTTGTCAATTTGGACTGTGACATCTCGAAAAGCCATCATGAGAGTGCTGCTGCTCTTGGGTAGGGTATCTGGCAGGAGCCCTTCCTCCTTCTCCTTGTCCTGCAGCTCAGCTTCTAAGTCTTGGTTTGGCTGCATTGAGCTGGCACTGAAGGTCTCCCTTATCTGGTAAGAGCCCCCATCTTGCAGTGAGCACATAGTCTTCAGGCTCCAAGTGCTGAGGGCATCATCAATAGATTTGGCGAGGGACTGAACTTGTTCTGTGAAGGAGTCCTCCAGCTCGGTCAGTGCCCCACTGATGGTGGCTGGCAAAGATGGGGATCTCACCAATGGGATGCCTACAAAGTTGTACCCCTCCACCAGGGCTTTCTCAGCAGAGAAGCTCTCTGAGTTCTGGACCCGGACTTTCCTCAGAGAGATGCGGCGTGGCATGCGGCTCTCCAGCAGTGAGTTGCGGATCTTCTCAAAGTTCTTGCTGAGTTGGTACTGCCGGAAAGCAGTCTGGATGGTGCAGGCTGCCCTGCGAGATACCAGGTGACCTCCGTATTTGTGCTCTAACATTTCGATCTGAAAGACATACAGACAGGAGAGGTTATTTTTTACTAATTGACTTCTGATGGCTTTCTGTTACCCCAGTTCCTACACTGATTATGACTGTAATGACCGTCAGAGGAACTTCTAACACTGAATTAACTTTTTCCTGCAGTGCCGTGCCCCTGATTTCAATAGAAGCCGTTTGGCATGCCTGGGTAAAGCATCAGTACTGTGAGCTTCCTCACAGCTGTAACATGATCATAGAGTCATAGAATCCTAGAATAGTTGGGTTGGAAGGGACCTTTAAAAGTCATCTAGGCCAACCCCCCTGCAATGAGCAGGGACATCTTCAACTTGATCAGGTTGCTCAGAGCCTCATCCAACCTGACCTTGAATGTTTCCAGGGATGGGGCATCTACCACCTCCCTGGGCAACCTGTGCCAGTGTTTCACCACTCTCATTGTGAAAAATTTCTTCCTTAGATCTAGTCAGCCATACAACCTGGACCCTGGTGGTGCCATTCCCTTGCAGACCCACTTCTAATGGCCTTTAGGGCAAGCTCATCACTGCAAATACAGTGTTCCAGCAATGTGTCTTCCTGTTGAGCAGTGCTCTGGTAATGTCAAGCATCATTCCTTGTCTCAGAGCGTTACTAACACTCCTCCCATCCTTAGTCACCTTAGGAAATACTCTCACAGAAAGGAGAAACCATTCAGAAAAAGGAAAGAAAAGTAAATTTTTAAATGCAGAAAATGCTGGCTTGATCATAGGAGCTACTGAGAAACGTCAGCGTCCATAGAAGTTAGTGAAGGCTGGGTTTGTTCAGTGTCTTTTAAAAAGCACTCTGAATCCCAAAGTGTCTTCCTTTCTGACATCTGAAGTTTTCAGGTGTCAGCCAGCAGTGAAATGAAAACTACCTAAGAAAAGAAAGACTCAGTTTTGAAAGGTAAAAAATTCTGATTTTAGATGTTGAGACAAGATATTAAGAACAAGTAGAAGGAGGATTTACTCCTTTCCGAGCTGGTAACAACGAACACACATGTAAATACATACACACACAGCTAAGTGGCATCTCAACAGGCTTCAACAAAGCAAGTATGTATGGTAATTTCTCTTCTGTAGTCTAGGATTTGTACTTCCTGGTAATTCCCTCACTCATCCTCTGCAGCTGGGCCTTCACTACAGAAGAATGTTAGATGACTTGGTTCCAGGGACTGATGGAGGACATGGGAGACAGTGTGAAGATGATGGTAGGTGATGGGATTAAAGAAAAAAGAAGAATGAACTTGAATTACATTCACTGAGGTTTTGGCTGAACTATGAGCTAAATTCTACATTGTCGTCACTTCATAGGACAGTGGGCAGGTGCAGACTGTAGTGTTTAAATGTGTGTGTGCACATGTGGAAAAGCCAAAGAAAGGTCAAGTGCAGGACTGGGAGTGCTGGTAAAATCAGTCCTGAATCAACAGAGGATTCACTACATCATTCATGTGGTCAGTATCAGCTCATTAGCAGATCCAAAAGATGAGTTTTACTGATTGCATCCTTATCCCCAGTCAGATACCACTTGCCCCTCTGCTGGCCCAGTACTTACAGGATGAAGGATTGAGCTTGCAGAAGATCTGAGTTTACGTGCAAACTATTTTTGTAGTCCAAGAGAGACTGAGGCATGAGCCTCAGCTCCCAGAGTCATGTCATGTCATGTCATGTCATGTCATCTGCTTCCTTCTTTGTAACACTATGTAAGTTGCAGATAAAACCACCAATGAGTGACCTAGGTACAAGTGAAGGCCTGGAATGACAGCTGTGAGAAGTGTAAATCACCTCCGGCATCTTTCCAATACTAACTCCTCTGGAAGTAGGGGAGGATGATATGACCTTGGGAGATGACAGGAAGAGAAGAACAACATGACCGCCCAGCATTGAGAAATACTAGCAATTTTCTTAGCAATGGGGTTGGCCACTGCAGTTGTAGAAGCAGCTGCCTCAGACTTCTGCTTACCCCTAATTTAAAAATAGTGGCCTAATACTTACCCTGCTGCCCTCCCAGAAAGGGTCTGGAGAACTGATGCTAAAAATCACCCACACAATGATCATGGATTCAGGTTCATTTACCACAAGACCTGTCAGTAGGCTTTTTGGATAAACAAGGTCTCTGCTTATCCTCAGAGTTTGATCATAGAATCATAGAACAGTTTGGGTTGGAAGCGACCTTTAAAGGTCATCTAGTCCAACCCCCCCTGCAATGAGCAGGGACATCTTCAACTTGATCAGGTTGCTCAGAGCCCCGTCCAACCTGACCTGGAATGTTTCCAGGGATGAGGCATCTACCACCTCCCTGGGCAACCTGTTCCAGTGTTTCACCACCCTCATTATGAAAAATTTCTTCCTTATATCTAGTCTAAACCTACCCTCTTTTAGTTCAAAACCATTACGCCTTGTCCTATTGCTACATGCCCTGCTAAAAAGTCTGTCCCCATCTTTCTTATAGGCCCCCTTTGAGTACTGGAAGGCTGCAATAAGGTCTCCCAGGAGTCTTCTCCAGGCTGAACAACCCCAACTCTCTCAGCTTGTCCTCATAGGAGAGGTGTTCAATCCTCTGATCATTTTTGTGACCTTCCTCTGGACCCATTCCAACAGGTCCATGTCTTTCCTATGCTGAGGGCTCCAGAGCTGGACGCAGTACTGCAGGTGAGGTCTCACCAGGGCAGAGTAGAGGGGCAGAAACACCTCCCTCAACCTGCTGGCCATGCTGCTTTGGATGCAGGACAGGATACGGTTGGCCTTCTGGGCTGCAAACGCACATTGCCAGCTCATGTCCAACTTTCCATCCACCAGTATCCCTCAAGTCCTTCTCGTCAGGGCTGCTCTCAATCCCTTCATCCCCCAGCCTGTACTGATACCAGGGATGTGGCAGGAAAGAGGAATCCAGGGACAAGAAGAGATTCTGGCTAGCAAGCAGAAGGGTTTTTCTAGGGTTATTTGTCCTTCTTTCCAAAATTACCATCTTAAATCCCACCATAAAACATCACTCCTGCTACATCTCTTCAAAGTTGGCCTCCCTGGAAAGACACTGAGCTATTTTTTAGCCCTTCCCTTCAGGAGGAAGGCTCTTGCAGATAAATGCAAATTAAACCAATAACCTGCACAGGCCCAACCCAGAGAGTTATTACTGACAACTGACCGTGAGCACTTAATATAATGGTCTGGTTAATCAAAATGTAGAGCTAATTGTGTTGGGAGGGAAAGAGGACAGACACAGCTATCTGAGGGACAGAATAATAGTAAAATGCAAAATAAGGCAGAAGCAAGAGCCTTATAATTATCTGAGGTTTCCAAGGAGGTGACAGCCATTCTGAAAACATGAAATTCATATGCTCTGATCTTATTAGAGGCCAAGACAAGATGTCATTGCGGATCTGAAGTAAAAAGCCAGTTTATCTCATGCAAGGACAATTCCCGAAAAGGCAGACTTTAATAACTACTAAGAAGAGAGATCTTTCTAAAAGTCTAAATGAACAGTGCAAGCTGTCAGTACCTTTATAAAACATCACCAGCTTTTTGCAGTCCATTATCTCAGTCCTCCCAAAGGGCTAAGGTTTTAAGGAGCAGAACAAGATGTAAAGTGAGAGGACTCTCAGTCTAGTCTGTTCTCCAGTTCGTACCAGGTGTGCAAGGCCGAGTTCTGCATACGGTCCACTGCCATCCAGCCCTGTCCAAAGCAAGGGGAGTCCTACAGTGTCTTGTGGCTGGGATAACAAGGACCGGGGACTGGTCCAAAGGATGCTTGAGAAGAAATGGCAAAGCCAGAAGCAGCACCCCCATAGAGAAGTGCCCTCCCCACCCTTACTTGGTAGGAGTGGGTCTCTCTCTCTCCTTGATATAGCCCAGCCATTTACGGTTTACTGATGTCTGAGACATTCACATTTGCTATCAGGTCGAGCTAACTGACACTCCAGAGGAATTAAGGATTTCACACAGCTGTTGGCCTGTTTTCTTCCTCTCAAGAGGAAGAAAGGGCATCCATTAGCACCACAGCAGTCACAGGTAATGGAGATGTATGTCTGGCTTGCTAGAGGAACCTTCTCTTCCCATTTGAGAGGCGAGGAAGGCCAGACATGATTGGCCTTCTCTCACTCCTAATAAACCCTATGAATCACAAGTAATTGCCTACTTAAAGCTACTCTTCTCTGGGGAATGATCCGACAGCCGGCACCAAAGGAAAGGAAGAGCAGGAGGGGCAGCAGGGGGATTTCAAAGAATAATTAGCTTAATGCATTTCTGGGCCTCAATATGAACACTCAGTCTGAGCAATTCCGGCCTTGTGGCTGAATGAGAAATGGCTGGGAAATATCCATTGCCATGAGGGATTGCATAAGAAGGGAGCTTTAACAAGGTCAGCCTAAGGCAAGCCAAAGTGCCAGGCCTGGATATGGCCAAACATTTGAGGTGCACACACCATGATTTTTTGGCCATAGGCATAAATTTATAAATCTGCCAGGAGCGAATGGGCCTGATCTTATTCTCAGTTAGCAATGGTTTTCTACCCAAGTTGCCACTGAGCATGGCGACATGCCACCACATTAGCAAGGAGAGAATCAGGCTCAGCAACAGAATCTGAGTCACTCAAGTAAATGCATTTTTTTGGTAAAAAATAAAAATAAGACATACAGAGCATACATGTTCTCTATCACCCATTCTTAACACTTCTCCCTCCCCCCAACCTTTCACAATGGAAGGAAATTGCTATAAGGACCATGTGTTAACAGGACATTTATCTTCACACATGGGAGATGTGACGCCCTTCAGCACAGCAGAAGAGTATGTATGACTGAAAGCATGCCCCTCTCTTCTGTGATCCCCTCCATTTTCCCAACATCACAATAGAGCCAAAAAGGGGAACTTTAGCACTTGAGTTCCCTTTCCAGCCTTCCAGCATAGTGTACTTCTGTTCTGCGCACTGTCAGCACGCTCCATTTTATGGGGAGCAAGGAGAGCCATGACCCCACTCACCAACCCTCTAGTATGATTGCCAGGGGCAATGACTGGTAGATGACATGCACCTCCAAGCCCTGCAGAGAAGGCTATACGCTACCCTCCTTCCTTACCAGCACTCAGTCCTCTCCCAAAAGCTAAATGTGATTTCAGCTGCACTGTGAGACTAAAATTGTCTCCTTCCACTTGTTTTTCTTACTGTAAGTTCTATTAATGTATTACAATTTGTGCTACGACTAGGGGACTACTGGGACAGTGCTTTGAGTGTCTTATGACCCTTATTCCCATTCAGAAGAACTACCTGCAAGTAAGTTGATACCTATGAAAACACATACTAGAGTGCAAGACTGGAAGAATTAATACTCTTCACTCCCTGAAAATCTCCCCTTCCAGAGCTGGAGGTAATCCACTGAGGACATCCATGAGGCTGGAGGAGCACGCATACTATAAAGACCCCTTTGCTGTGAAAAAAGTGGTTTCACCTATGAGATAGGATAGGTCCCTGCAAAGTCAGTACTGCAAGGCACCAGAATTTAATGAACGAGCATCTAACATGTCTCTCTGTCTCACAAGCATCCAGGGCAAGTCTGGCCTCTGCTGCAAGAACAGTGATAGGACAACATGACCTTAAAGATAAAATAACACAAGACAGACATTCTCTAGGACAAATCAGAGCAGCTCTAGGACATCGAGGAGGCTAAGCCCATATATAGTAGCCAAGATCTGGCCCACCCTGAGGCTATGTCACATTAGTTTGTGAAGACAGTTAATTAGTTTCTCTTGTTTCTTTTCCTGGTGTGAAGCAAGAATTCTGTTCCAGTTGAGTATTCAGTATTTTGAGAAAGCCAGAGCTAAAGAACCAAGGTCTCTTTTCTGCTCAGGAATTTATTTGGCCATTGATCTGACATGTATGTTTAAGGACAGCAGCAATGCTTTGAGGGAAGTAGCAGAGACATGACCCAGAAGCAGCAGCTTCTTCTGTGGGAACCTCATTAGCTGAGACCCTTCATCTGCAATAGCACAGCTCCCACTGAATTCTCCCACTGAACGTAATCTGGACACTGTCACTAGCACTTGCTTTTCCTTCTCATCTCACATACTGCAGGATCTGCATATCAAACAGCCTCTGGTTGAGCTGCCATTCCAGGGAAAAGTCAGAAACGATTCTTTGGGTTTGTTTTGCACAACAGCTCTCCTGGGCTGTAATCTGCAGAGACGCGGGGTAGGGGCGGGCATGTTCCACCTCATTGCCTTTGAGTGAGAAGGCCAGCTGCTATTAGCCCCTGTCCCTCTATCCCCTGCTGGGAGCCCATCGGGAGATGCAGCTAGAGATGGGTAGACTTGTGCTCTGGAGCTAGGCTGTAGCCTCGGGCACAGGAGGCAAGGCTTGCAACTTCAAGAACTGAATCATTGTCTCAGCCTGGTAAACCTGCCTGTCTCTTCAGCATCCATCACGGGACTGAAGGCAGTGATGGTAGCAACACACGAACATCGTGGTAGGCACTGTGCAGGACACTCATTGAATGAACCCCACTTCCCCTGAAAGCTCACGCCCAGTGTGATCCAAGAGGGCAAGATGGCTCTTGGAGGCCTCTCCCATGAGGGAGGTATTTTGGGACAATCGGTTGCTGGGAGCCCTACAAGCACTGTATGCTTATGATCAAGGCAGTATCTCTGGATGATGCAGCTCTTGGCTGCCCACAACCTGTCTCTAAGCCTACAGTCACACCTGAGTATCTGGGTCCGTTTTGGACCACAGAAGCCAGGCAACAAGGAGCAGAGCCCAGCAGGTTTGGGTGAAAGGGTGTCGCAGTCAGAGGTGGGGAAGCGACTTCCTCCATCAGCCCCAAATAACCAAAGGGCCAGGTCTGCTCAGGCAGGGCAGAAACTCAAGGTGAACAAAAGGCTAAAGTATTTGCTGAAAGATGTCCCACCACAGTGTGAATGCAGTCCCACCCCCCGCCCCGTCCCCTTCTCCCACAGCCTGAGGAGGAAGCCTCTGTACCTGTTTATTCTTTAGGTCAAGGGAGAGCTCATAATCGGAGGCAGCTGCATGGGAACACGAGGCCGTCCCTTTGCTGCGCTGCACTCTCACTGGGGAGCCCGTGTGGTGGAGGCTCGCCTTCTGCACCAGAGGGGAACACCCCGCTGCCTGCTCTTCTTGGAGCTCCGCAGGCTGGGCTTTTAGCGTCAGGGTGTCGGACCTGCCTTCCTGGCCACTCTGTCTGCCGGCCTCCTTCGGATCCTCCGTTTCACACCCGGCTTTCTTGCTTGTGGAACCGCTGGGATCGTCACTGTGAACAAAACGCAACGTTTCGCTTTTTTTATTTGTTTTTATTATATTTGATTTACGATTATGTTTATCGTTGTTCTCTATACTCATTCACTGAGCTGCATTTTAAATGTGTAGAGAGCCTGGGCTGTGTGGGATCTCCCTCCGTGATGGATCAGGACTTTAGGATGATGCAGCCAAAGCCCCGATCCCTCCCTCCCTGAGAGCAGGCACCTGTGCTGCACACACGGCATGAACCAGCCCTGTGACTCCTGGAGCTGCCCGGCTGCCTCTGCTCGAGGTGCTGCCGTCGGAAGTGAGCGGCCAAGGAGGGTGTCATGGCCTACAGACACCTCTTCTGCTTCCCTGGAGCAGCTAGCAGCTGGCAGCCACCCCCGTGCCCTTGCTGCCTACTGCTCAGCGTCTCCCTGTGCACCCCAGAGCCCCGTCTGGTACGGAGCCTGGATCCCAAGGATCCAGTTTTCCCCTGTTTCCTGGAGTTTCTAAGGGCGCGTGGGAAATGGTGCAGGGGCAGCTGAATGTGGTAGAGTTTCCAGAGGAACTCATGGAGAGCTGAGAGCGTAAAGGTGCAGCAGAGCCAGCCAGCCCCGAGATCCCGACTCTTTAAAGCACGTCTGCAATACAGCCATAGAAAACCGTAGAGCTTCCATGAAAGAAGCCGTTTCTTTCTGACCCACAGACTGCCATGCCACTGAGATCTTGAGAAAGGAAAACACCCTTTTCTCCTGTCAGCCACAGCAGTAATTGTGTGAAACCAGGGCCTGAGAGCAGTGCGCTCTGAGAGCTGACATGTTGCTCCAGACAGGGTGGGATTAGCGCATGTCTGGTCCGTTGAAGTGCTGAGGAAGTCTGTTGTTAACCTCTCTTGCCAAATATTTTCAAAAATCATCCAATTTCAAACAAGATTTTTGGTGTTCTGGGGGACTGTTTGAACCACGAGAGTGTTTGTTTGTTGTTACATTAGTCTCCTTCCAGTAGCTACAGAGGAATAATTTACGATTTCCAAGAGTGTGCAGGCCAGTCCGCATGGAGTCTGGGTTCTGCTGCACCATGTACATCAGATACAGCTCCACTGGTTTCCAGGGGATGAGTATTTAGCTGAGAGCAACATCTAGTTTGGAAATAAGTACTACAGAACCAATGCATTTAATTCCATTGAAACCAAGGCTGTGTACTGCCTCCCATATTTAAACACCATTAAATTATTTAATTCATTTCTGAATCATATTTCTTTCTCTTGGATTTGCTTCACATACGACCAGTTCTGCTGTCATCTAGGTAACAAATCATTTTATGATTGGTGTTGATGTCAGAGCAAAATCAGGGAAATTAGATATGATTTTCTGTAGTGCCCAAATTAGAATCATTTAAGTCTCATTTTCAAAAGTACTGTAAGCTTTTAAGAGCTCAAGTCTTCTAACTGTAAACAGACTTTGCCTCCTAAGCCTCGGAACACTTTTGCAATCTTACTAGTACTTTAAAAGGAAGTTTATTCGCTCCAATGGCAGCTCTTCTGTTCAGTAGATTTAACAATCAAATTTAGAAATATTCCCACAGTTTCTAAAAGGGCTCCAAATCTGATGAACCAAAAACAGTACCACAACTTCAGAACTAAGAAAGAAGGATTTAAAAGTAGAAAGTTTCTTCTTTTACACACATGCAGGTAGTCACCAGTTAGACTTAAAAAATAAATTCACAGAAGAAACCAGTCTCTTACATAAATGCTATATAACCAACGTTATCAAAGCGTAATAAAATGACATATCTGCACAGTCATCAATCAGGAAACACCACCATTAAAATGAGGCATAAAACTGTCCTTTTAAGTTGTACACCTTATAAAATCCTTCCTTGTTCTATTCCTGTTATTATATAATTGAACACTCTTCTTTCTACACCTAAAGATGTACACATAAAGTGTGTACCCATTTTCAACCCTTTCTGTTCTATGTCCATCCACATTGCAGGAAACATTAATAAAAGACTCTTCCCTTACAGCTCTCACTGTAATGTTTTTATTGGCAGCCTCTGTTCTATCCATTCTAATTTTAACCAGCAGAGCAATGATTTTTATCCTCAGCTCCAGCGACGACCAGGTGAACATAGATTTGATCATGTTTTCATTGAAGTGTGTGCCAAAAGCCTCACAAGTATTTCAGTGGGAACTGGACTGTGCCCTACAAAGCAATTTCAGCTAGACGCATAAGCTCTGATTCAGCAAGCCACACATCCCAAATTGCTCTGCTGACTCAAGGCCACAGAGCACAGTGTGCTATGCAGACTTTCTTTAGGGCAGATCGGGGCTCGAGGCAGTAGACTAGAGAGCTAGTCCTCTTCCATGGAGCATGAATGGACTCTAAATGCCAGCATATATTCCCTGATGTTATGGCCCTCTCAACACTCACACGTCTGCTTAACTCTCTTTTTCTGAGGACTTCCATTGTCTGCTCGTGGTAGAATGTGAAGCGTGTGCACAAGAGTTTGCAGCATTCAGTCCTGTTGCTCTGTAAGGCTGTAAATCACCTCTAGTGTATGCTGCCTCTTTGGTTTTCTGTCGCACATGGTTTAGAGCCTGAGTAACATTCATAGCGACTGGATACTCTGCATGCACTGCTAATATAGAAGAAAAAACAGCAGGGTTTGTAGACTCACAGAATAACATAGGCTGGGAAGGAAGGCTGGAGCTCTCTATTCCAACTCCCTGCTCAAAGCAGGGCCATTTCCAAAGACAGATAAGGTTGATCTTCTTGACCTTCTCCAGTCAACTCTTGAATATCTCCAGACATTAAGATTCCCCAGGATCTCTGGAAAGCCTTGTCAGGGCCCTTAATGCACTAATAGACCTTAACAGCCTGACCAGCCTCACCTGGGGCCCTCACAAATATCCCCTGCAGAGTTCCCCCTTTTCAGCCCAGCTCGGAGCAGTCAGTCCCTGCCCCAGCAACACTGTAATGAGTGCTGGTTGACAGCTCTGACACAGCCTTGCCCTTTCTGTGGCCATAGACCCACTTGGTCTGGACTCTCACCTGCAGACTGAGTCTCCAGCTTGACCCTGGACCTGCCTCATCACAATGGAGCTACCCACTGATGACTGGGCTGTGTCTGACCCTAGGTACCCTCACTGGACCTGATTCTTACCCTGGCTAAGGAGTCAGAGGGCATTGGACCAACCCAAAATGCTCAGAAGCTCCCTTTAACTTCATTAGGTATTTAGGATATTCCTCAAGAGACAGGAGGGCTCTAAGACTGCAAGCACTAAGTGCACACGTTCAGTCAGAGATGTGTGAGAAGCACCACGAAGCTCAGTGCTCCCGCTCACAGTGCATAACTGAAGTCCCTAAAGACACTGTGCGAGGGCAAGGACGTGAGCTAACCACATGTACCCGTATAACCTTGCCTTCCTCCTTCATGCATGTTCTCAGCCCGGTGAATACACCCATACAGAATGTATTGTGCTTATGTGTGGAATTTTCTGAGGGTCAAAACTCGGTCAAATCAAAATCAGATTCCACTGAAGCACTCAAAGGCATTTTTCAGCTAGATGCTTTTATGCTAAATATACACTTTTTAACCCCCTGCTGGTTTGGCTCTTGTGCTGTTCAGAAAGCAATAGCAAATACTCTTGCTGAAGTGGGAATAGTTTCTACATGTACTTTTGTGGAAAAAATAAAAATAAATGGCTGAACAACTTTTACTTAGTTGGAAAAAAAAAATTTCCCCAAAAAAAGGACAAACCTACTTCACCTTTGGGCAAGAGACCAAACAGAGACCAAACCTGGGAAATTTCAGCTTCAGCTGGTAAACTTCAGTGACTTATAAGAAATGGAAAAAAGGGGTAAAGACAGGGTTTGCTTATCAGCCTGAATGTTAGATTACAGCCCTAAGGTTTCACTCAGCACCCTGTCTTCCTCCCAGGTTTATTCCTATCTTGACCCTGTTTCTGAGGAAGTATTGGGAGGCCGACTCTCTGTTGTCCAGCAGCAGCAATGGATGAAGCCCCCATATGAGAGACAACACACACTGCTAAAGATCAAAACTGATGCTGCAGTGAAATATAGGCTAAAACCTTAACGATCCTGACTTTTTCCCTCTGTCCCGAGTGACACAGTTGATTTGCATTGGTAGAGTAGTTTTTATTAATAAGTGAAGGCTCAGGAGCTATTGTAATCATTGTAACAAAACCCCGCAGAAAAACAACAGTAAGAAAATAAGTAGGGCCAGGATAGACACTACGATATGAAAGAGCTCTGGGAAGAAAATGTTATTAAGTAAATTATGGGGATCCACTTGCTTTCCCTTGGCCAGAGAGCAATCAACCTCCCTGGCTGTGGGCTGAAAGAAGGGAATGGAGCTATTGCACATTCTGTTTCTTGGATGAGCAAATTTTTCTAACCACTTGTAATAATTAAAAGTCCCATGCAGAGTCTAAGGTGTGAATCCCCATGTCCTGGCCAAACTCCAACTAGGTTAATTTAGTTCTGTATCCCAGCTTCACCCCTGCAGTTTCAACTGTAATCAGAGTTCTTTACTTGCTGTCCTAAAGTATCTTATACCACCATCTTTCACAGTTTTTACAGCTACACTTGCATGATAAATGAAGCAATTTACTGCTAGTCATGCAATCAGGTAGGGAAGGTTTATAATGTCTTTGAATTCTGTTTGATTGAAAGTTGCAATATTAATGTAAATCACTTGCAATCAGATAAAAAAGGAAGACTACAAATTCATCTGTTCTGTTCTTCCTAGATGTTCCTACACAACTTTTATGACCCATAGCAACTAGCTTAGTCATTATTACAAAGAGATTTCATCTGCTGTAGAAAAAATCTCTCATGTTTCAGGTATCTCCTGCTACTTCTGCACTGATGACTTGTATATGTCTGCTGCAGACAGAAACTAGTTTTGTTAACAAAGGTGGTGACTACAGACAATCTGACTCAGGTCTCATATGAAATACTATAGCTAATCTAGCATTTCAAAACAGGGATATTGGGGTTCCAGGCTGAATCCTAGTATTTGTTTCAAGAAAGCAGGATAGTGAAAAAGTTCTCGCTGAGACAATTCAGCTGGGCACCCATAAATATTTTTGTCTAGCAGGGGTTAAACTTCTGATATTTAGCTTCCACATGCAGATTTCTCAGGAAGATATTCTATAAGGAGTACACCGAGGGAAGGATGTGGGGAGATGATAGAGGAAAAATGGTATTCTGTAGAATTTTTTTTTATTACTTCCTTTTTTTCTCCCTTCCTGGTATTTTGGACATCTAAAGCCCAAATCAGTGATACTAACTTATCAAACCAGAGAAGCCCATCCGCCCATTTCTAGTAGCATCAAGTCCCCATGTCTGTACAGAGCTGTTGGATCATACTCTGTCCTGGGAGAGATTTGACTGCTTTTCAGTTCCTACAGCATGAGGATGGTGCACTTCCTTGCATACTTCTCACCACCTCCTTGCTGCTGGAAACGCATGTTTTCAGCTTGGCAAGGGTCTATGCTTCTAAATGTGAGCTGTGGAGCTGAACCATGGTTATTTGTTGGATCCTGACTGTCAGGCTTAAACATTGCCATACCTGATGACTTGAGAAAGAACATGCAGCCCCTTCACCTCAGATATTTCAAGCTAGACCTGTAGGCAGGAACACAGAAATTGGATGCTTCCAGACATTATATTCCCTTGCCCTGCTGTCAAATAGCAGAATCAGTTCACGGTCTAAGAGTAATTTTCAGAGCTCTCAGAAAGGTGTTTATAGGGTAGCTGAGGGACTAAACAGGGCTCTAGGGCCAGGAGAGCTACTCATCTCAAGGACAGTAATGTTAGTCCTGTAAGGAATTAAAACTGAGCTTTCTCACTGATCATGCCATAGCTACACAGCTCCATGTGGTCAAGACACAAAACTCATGCCTTTGCTCTTTCTCTCCTACAAGAAGAAAAATTATTGCAGATAAGTAAGAGCAATAACAGAGCAACAAAAATAGCAATGGGTCTTCTGGACTTGGACATCAGTGTAAGAAACGAGTCACTCAAGAAGAGGACGCTCAGATGCCCTGTTGGCCGGTACGGTGGTTATGCAAAAAGATCAGCTAATTGGATAGGAGGAAGCTATGGGTGTGAGGTGTTACAAAGGTACTACGGAGACTGACCTCGCCTTCTCTTTGTCCCTGTGTCACTGCAGGAGAAGACCACATTGCTGTTTCCCATGTATAACTTACCAAATGCCGCCTTCATGGTATTCAAGGTCAGCGTGCAGGATTGTGACCTGTAACTGAGGCAAAGACTACATGGACTAGTTGTGAAGGAACACAAAAATGTATGAATCTGTTTCACAGAGCTCCTTATGAGGATCAGTTGGTTATTGTAGATACGCTGCTCTAAAGTGCTGTAAGCAGTTAGTATTACTGTGGCCTGAGAGTCTTAAGAGACTTCAAAGCTTCAGAGATGTCAAAATAAAAAACCCTTAGAAAGTGCCATATGGAGAATTAGAAAAAGAGGTCACTAGCTAATGCCAAGAGAATGGACTCCAGACCCCAAGTCTGCAAGAACGTGTGCTCCCTCTGTCTTAAGGCGTGTCAGCATTTCCGCTGTCTTCTCTCCTCTCCCTGATCATTAAAAAAAAAAAAAAAAATCAATTGCTGAGTTAGCAGGGTCCAAAGTGCCTTTTCAGTTTATTCCATTTCAGTGTTCCCCGAGGACACCCATAAACATATGGTGAATGGGTTGATCAGAATTCAATGGAAAAAAAAGCTGAGACAGGCTCAGTAATATATTACGGGATCTTTTCAAGGTTCAGAGATTTCTGACATGCTGGGGGTCTGAGTGCAAAAGAACTGCTTCTGATTTGCTTTTAAGTTCAGGTTTTAGGGTGACTTGGAGGCGATGCTCTCTGGGAGCATGCTGAAAATGATGGAAGGCAAAAGTCTCTCCTGCCAGAGAGGCAGGGAACTTGGAACTTGATCTTGGCAAATCATCCCCTGCCAGCCAAGCTGCAGCTTTCTCAGACAGTCTCCCCCAACACAGACAAATATAGGAACAAGATTCTGATTTTGTCAACATTCACGTAACACTTTGCAAAGCAGTGGCATCAAGCCATCTTCTCACACTAGTTTTACCCAAGAGGAATTAATGGTAATTAGCCAAGTTCATTACCCATCCGAGAATGTATTACTTGTTTCATAAAAAGGCTGGCACACACACCTATAAAATAGATTTGACAGTACAGTAAATATATTGGAAATCAATTAAATTTAACATCCTTTAGCACAGACTGAACCAGGCAACATCTTTTCAACATTACTTAAAGTGTTTTCAGTGAGATGTATATTAAGCAGACAGAAAATGTAATAATACTAGCAAATGCCTCACGTCCCACAGGGTACAACAAGCCAGACTTAAGGCCTCCATTTTGGATCTCGTATTTAAACATGATCCCCACGTGCTGTGTAATTCCCACATTGTTGTGTTGTTGTGCCTTTTGCTACAGAACAGCACTACAGGAGCTAAACTTTTCTGATGCACCCCGTGCCCTCGTGGTGCAAAGATGGTGACACTTGGGCCATCTCTCTGGCGTACCCCTCTTTCCTCCTCTCTTCCCAGCCGTGCCTCCTGTTTCACCAGCTGCAGGAGCACAGGGCTCATCTTAGGAAGTACAGACCCTTTCTCAGCTGCCCGTCACACCTCGGTGCTTGATGCCCCAGGCTGGTTGCTGTGCTGTCTCTGCAGGTGAGACTAGGAGGAGGTCCCACAGCCTGTCTCTGCAGAGGGGGTTACTTGTGGCTGTGCCAAACAGGGCACCTGTGTTTATCACCGAGGTGTGAAAAGCACCAAGTGGACAGTGAAGGCACAGGGAGGCCCTGCTCTGCAGGGTTTAATTACTTTTACTTTAACCCCAGACCTCTCTTGCCTCTGCAATATTTAGTAAACACGACCTTTTAAGAGAAGGAAAAAACAGATGGCATCCTGCATTAGTGTAACTGCCCGCGCAGCACCCCGGGAAAGAGAAACTTGGCTTCTCAGCAGCAGTCTTTCTGCCACTTCAACTCAGATCTCTTGGCTCCTCATCCCTGAGGCAGGTTTGAACATCACTGAATTTGCTGACAAAAGCCTGCTGGTGCAATCATGCAGAAGATAGAATTTCACTGCTAAAATGAGATGAATTCGGGGCTGGGAGGCAGCAAAGCCTCTACAAGGCAAGGAAACCTTGCATATCTCCTCAGCCCATTGCTCTCCTACTCCAGCTACCTGTGAGCTGGGTGAGGGACACAACTCTTGGCATTTATAGACCTAAGCAAGGGTTTCTGTGGTCTTCTTTTTCCACCTGTTGTAACAGACCCTGGGTTGGACTGCACTTCTGGGTTCCTTCCTAAAGGATCAGGGTAATTGATTACTGAAGGCAGTGAGTGAGCCACTTCACAGAAAGATCTTTGCGTAACTCGGATAAATTTTGTTTATGTTCTCAAGTATCTCAGCTATTTCATCTCTTGTGATCGCTGCAGCCCGGTAGAAGGACACTGCTTATGCTAAACCAAGGAGAAGAAAGCCTGGTCCTCCTCAACATAAAGAGTAATAGAGCCTCAAATCACCATCCTCAATACAGACAGTCCAAACACAATTCACCAGCTTTTAGGAAATCAGGTATGATCCAGATTTTAACTTTGTCAGTGTGTTCAGATCTAGGCTTTTGTGTTGACTGAAGACCAAGACAGAAACAGCATGGTTAGCTTTCTTCCTCTCTTCCCCAATCTAGTGACCAGCCCCACAGCTTTGTGCAGCACGCATAAAGCTCTATTTTTCCAAGTTCTAACCTATTTTGTCACTGCTGCTTCACTCACAGTCTCATCCATTTCGTGTCACTTCTCTTCCCTGAGACCTTATTCCTTCTTCTATCTTTCTTCATTCCCATTTGGAAAACAGGATGACTTAGCAGCTTACACATATGGTCATACAAGCCTAGACTCCCCTAGGGCCAGTTAAACTTTTCATCCCTTTAAGGAATGAAAATCATTCCCATCCATATACTTCGTACTCAGACACGGACCTTTTGGGGTAAGATCATTAAGAAAAATAGTTTGCCAATCCTACTGTGTTGTTGAGCAGAACTATGGCTGGTGCTAAATGGCATTATGCCAGCGGACTGAACCAAAGTCAGTGGAGGATCTAGCCCAATATGCTATATTTTAAGACAATTTGTATCACGCTTATCAGAACCAATTGTGCTGTAACAGCATGGCAATACTTCTCACAATGCAATTCTGCACCATGCGTTTTTGTGCATCTTGACCTACCACTCTCACATTAGTGTACTCTGGGAAATTACAGGCATATGTTATATTTTGCCAGTCACCCTGGAAGACATGTGCAAAAGAGAATCTGCAACGTGTACATAGGGTAGTCTATTCCCATCTTCCCTCTTTCCCCAAAAGATGGAATGAGAAGGATTGCAGCCAAGCCAGACACACAGGCAATAATAACAGCATCATAACCTGTTTACAGGAAAGCAGCGACATACCAATGTGGGACATGACAAAGGTGACACATGGCTCTAGTCACTAGGCAAATACCACCATCCCGATGGTGTGTGGAAAGAACCAAGGTGCCAACCAGAGATGGTTAAAAGTTACTAGAACACACTTCCAAATGGTATGGCCAGAGCTACGTTCCTCAGTCTCAGAAGAAAAATCTCGCTGAACTCAGCTGCTGTTTACGTCTCGATGCTTTTCTTCAGGATGATGTTTCCTCACGGAAGATGGAGTGATCTCCAGCTCTTTTGCAGTTTTTGAACAGGCCAGGTGGCAGTCCCAAAAATCTCCCAACTTTTTTACAACCTATTCCTCAGCTATCTAGCTGTTTGCAGAGCCCTAACAGAGTGGCCTGAACAGCTGTACAGTGTTCTCCAGCATCTCAGACTCTTCAGTTCTTCCTGAAGCATATGACAGCCTGTCAGGGCCACATGCATAAGAATGAACTCTGGAGCACAAAAGCAGAGCTTATTGTATTTGAGCACAGAGCCTGCCTCATGGGGGTGGTCAGAAGATGAACCTGCATAGGAGTAAGTTAGTACTGCAGAGCACAGAAAAGACAAAAGGCTTTGGATTGACATCACACTGCAAGAAAATGTGTAATAAAAGGCCACAGCCTCATTGCTGTCACTGCCAAAGAATGTTGGCATGAACAGGAATATTCCAGCCAAGGGACCTGCTCATTTATCTCTGTTCATATGTTCTTGTTCCCTCCAGTTTCTTCTTTCATTTACACTATTTTTTAGCTTCCTGCTTTTCCTGCCTTTTCTCTCCCGTCATTCTCCTTCTCTGTATAGCATATTTGCCATGCATTTTCCTTGCAGTAGTACTGTTATCTTTGTTGGGGTGAGTCTGTCTTCCTTTCTTTCTCATTGGCTCTTTTTTCCATCTCTTTGCCTTATCTCTCTCTGCCTTGTAAGCCATGAACAAGTGTGTGGACAGAGGGTCCACAGAAACCACCTATCAAGTTCAACAGAACACACCTTAGTGTACAAAAGATCTGGAATAGCCCAATTTTGTGGGTCAGTGCATCTTGACTGATGCAGATCGGGTCAGATGATATCAGTAGAGGATTAGAATGAATGGTGTGAGCTCCACCACAGTCCATCTGCTGTAAGTTCATCAACCGTCTGTGCCTGTTTTCCAGTGCTAGATACGGGACTCTTTCCAAAGCTGTCATAGCCAATTCTCATGCATCTCTCTGGTGTTATCATACAGAAAACACAGGATGCAGCAGGTGTTTATGTTGCATTCCACTGGTACCCAGAAATTGCCATGTTATGGGAAGGGAATTCTTTGCAATACAGGAGAGAGAATATGAGGATCATCTGCAAGCCATGAGTGAACCACCTAGTACTAAAGCAACTAACTGATCTCAATAGCTGTTGAAAGTGGCTCCCACAACTCTAAGGTTGGCTATGATCAATTCTCTTTCACTGATGTTACTGCTGCTGCAGCCCAAGAAATGACATGCACTGTCACATGTGGGAGAAGAGTATCTGAATCCAGGTCCAAATTCCTCTAGGGCAGGACCCATGTAAGCAACAGAAGTAACAGGGGAAAAGGAAGGACTGGAAGAACATGTGGCCAGTCAATGGCTAGATACAGCTTCAGGCTCTCAGAAAACATGTGTCTGATACATATCTTTGCAGTTTTGAAAGAGGATACTTCAGATGGGTTTTCTTTGGGCTCTCTCTCCTGCCATCTTCCTCCTTCCTGAAGAAAGGTGTTGATAGAGGCAAACAAAGCAACTAATATGACAGGGAGACTCCAGTTTCTGCCAGAGATTTTTTTTTCCCTGTTGAAGGCCCCATCTATTCCTCACTTCCCCACACTCATATTCTCCAAACTTGCCTGAAAGTGACTGCACCAGCTATTGGAGAGAAGGAGCAGAGAAATGCCTGTGTGGGAGACAGTGTCAAAATGTCCTGGTGGATCTCATTTACAGGACTGAGACACTGCATCTGAAACTCACCTCCTGTTTCTTTGGATGCTTCCAGAAAGAGCCATTCCTCCCAGGTCATAATACCAGAAGAATTGCCAACTATACCTCCCTGTAAGAGATTCCTGGTAACTATGATGTTAAGGATGTTCTCTAAAACATTTTTCGCTTATAATTGTGTTTCCCTATTTCCCCCAAACCTACATGCACTAAATACCTTTGTAGTTCTGGACTTAGGCTCCTGCAAAGCCATTAAAGATGCTAGTCTTGACTGTACAAAACACCCATAAAAAGTGAGGCATCTACTCACTCTCAAGCTTAGGAAGAGTTCAAATCTGGGTCTAGACATTACTCCTCACCCACATCACTGTGTCAGACTAAAATCAAACCTCTGACAACTGTGAACCTGGGGAATGCTTATGCGAACTTTGCTGACCCATCCCTGCCTGTTTGCAACATCCCCACAACCTCCAATCATAATATCTTGAACAGGATTATTAAATCTACAGGGAGGAAAGGATGAGATGTAGATGAGCTGTTAAGAAGCAGAAAAAATCCTCTCTTCGTGCCTGTGACCTCAATAAGGAAAAGAAATGAGAAAAGAAGCACAAACAGGATGTGCTAACAAAGCAGAAATGTTGCTCAAACTTCTCCTGTGTGTTTTCAAAAACAGTGCTGTGGAGGACTTTAGCACGAATGAAAGAAATCAGATTGAAGAGCTTTGTATATAAAGTCATTTGTCCTCAGACCACACAAGGCACAGACCATGGGCGTAGAGGCTTGCTTTGCACTGGCAAAGGTGCTGTGAGCCTGACCTGGAGTGTTGTCCATTAAGAATCAGAGGAGAATTCAGCCTCCATGGTCCACTAATTGTAGGAGCTTGCACTTGACACTGCCAGCTGGGGGCCAATTAGTCAGAGTTGTTATGCTGTTTTGTGTGGTTGGTAGGTTATAGATCTGATTTCATACAGACTAGAATCATTAACATGTTTCACACCTGGGCCAGAGCCACTGAGTACCTCAGAGCTGAGAGGAAGCACTGACCTCCAGTTTATACATCCAATATCCTGCCAGAAATCCTAAACGAGAAGGGCTAATTTCCCATTTCATTAATTGGATTTGCATTCTTTCTGTCAGGCAAGGTCAATCTTTTACAAGTTCAGACAAAATGTTGGGTAGCTCAGTTGTTTTTTCTGTAATGCTTAAAGTGTGATGGATACTGATGGAAAATCATCATTCCCCACCTTTTTTCAAGGTTTTTATCAAGGTGCTTCAGTGGCAACTGAAAGGAGAATTGACTTGGAGAGAGGACCTAAAGTCACCCAAGGGCAAAGTGAGAGCTGTATTGGGAGGAGAAATGCTTGGGGGCTACAGCAGTAGGGAGCCAAAGAGGGACATGATGTTTTTACTGTGCAGTAGATAATATTCATAGTTCTTTTGTGCCGATGCCTTCCAGCATGACTTCATAGGACAAAGAACAAACGCATGTTCAATGGAAACAGAGAGTTCGGGTAAAGAGACATGAAGAGTCAGAGACAGCAGACCACCAGAAGTAAATTAAATCAGGTTTTGTTTTTTAACCATGTACTGCTTAGGGTGTAGCATACTCTTATGCAGCTCAGAGACCCAAGAAGAAAGATGTTTGAAGGTTTGATTTCAAAGAACTGTCCAAAATCTGTCCATCCACTTTTCACCCTCCCACATACAAAAATGGAGCCACAAGCACAAAGGACCTCTTCCAGCAAGAACACATATTTCCATTTGAGTACTTTGGTAAGTAGAAGTGAGGGAAGAGAGAATATCACCAGAACTGCAAGGAAGGCTGGCTTGGGGATGTAGCCAATGGCTTACAAGTCTCCTTACCACTAATTGGTGCTGTGATGCCAGGCAGTAACCAATCTGTAATGGTGACTAATCCAGCAGGCACTTTAGAAATGAGTAGACAGATGTTTGAAGTCTAAACTATATTGAGTTACAATTTAATTGGTCCATAATCATGAAGTAAGCACTTGCCAGTTGCAGAAATCATGTTTCAATCCTGATCTAAGCAGCAGTCTCCCCACCGGAAAGTGAGAAAATAGTATGGGATAATACGAGCAGAACTTGCCCAATTTTGCTATAGATGTTTCCATAGATGTTTCAGACCCTAGCCCTTCTGCTCAATACACATCCAAGCCCTTCCAGAAGACTCTGGTCAGATCCCTGACGCCTCCTCTTCCTGAGAGGACTCTTTGTCTTCTTTGCCTTAAAAGCAGGTCACGTCTCATCTGTACCTCTTCCAGATAGAAAGGACCTTGTCTCTCTCACAAATGCAGGTGGAACATCCCCCCTTCCCAAAGAGCTATCTGGCATCTTCACACATCTTCACCTTCACACAGATGTACACAGATCCCATCCAGTCTCCTTGTAACATGATACCTCAGCCCTCCATTGCTATCCCCATGTCCATTGCCAAAGTGGACCTGCCCCAGGTGCTTGAACTTTTATGTAGAACTTTTCCATCACTGGAGCAGAGGTGATTTTCTGCTGATTTCCTATTCAGCACCGCAGGCGAGCCAGAGGCAGGCTCTGAAAAGCCTATGAAAGGCAACTGAATGAATATACTGTTCCCTCCAACTGTGACTCCATCATTTCCTCTCATTACTCTAATAGAAACAAATCTTTCTCATCTCAGCCCTATTACCTCACACAAAGGAAAATGGTATGTAATCCTGTTAGAGCTGGGCTGCTGCTGGACACATTTTAAGGTCATTGTTCTGGGATGCCAGTCTCCATTGTGTGAGACTGGGAGAAGTGGGAAATGCAATTACTAGGCTATTCAAATCCCTAGAATGAAGCCCTGCCGTTAACTGGCAGAAGCCAGCAAGAAAAAGAGCAGTTGCTTTATGAAATTATAGGGTTTGGGTAAATCAGAGTCTAATCAGCACCTCAGAAAAGGAGCAGGATTAGCTCCTACTGCCATCCATGGAGTCTCCTCATTCCCCTCAAACTGATCTTTGGCATCCCCAGTGGAAGCCCAACATACAAGATGAGTTATGGTCATGAAGCCAGTGGTGTACAAGTCCAATGGAGACAATGGTGGTCCATGTACAGGATTTACAGTGTACTTTGAAGTGGGAAAGCCCTAAGAGTTCAGCAATAGGAGTCTGCCTGCTGCTGCCATCACTTCATGCTGTACTTTGGCTCTGAGCTTTTTGGGGGCATATTTGAGGATCAAATCTGTCTCCTAATATACATGGCCTACGGTCTTGCTGATTGCTGGTAAGCAGCCAGGTAGGAAATTTGTATTGCTAAACTCACAGAGCTGTAACTGCTCCACAAGGAATTCACATGCTGGAGGAGAGAAGGGGGCTAGCACTGCTTGTGGCAGCCAATGAAGCAAAGCAGAATACAAGTGGGAATAATCACAGCTGCCTCATTGAGTTGGTTTCTATTGAGTGGTTAGACACTGACATGTTCCTCATCATTCCCACCTAGGTGAAGCCAAGGCATTTTTAGCTGGATGGCTAGCAAAGAAAGAGTCAGAAATCTTGCAGGACAAACATTACGGGAAGAACATTACATAAGAACAACAATGACCATCACAGACCACAAGCAGAGACAAACTTTGGTCCCAAACAGTTCCTACTGTTAGGCCCTGTGTTTCCTTGTCCTTCTGCCCCACACTTGACCTGTATGGCTGCTCTTGATGGTCTCTCCTGTGATCAGGCAGTCACTCTTTTTATTGCCTTGATGCCCCTCTTTCTTTGTCTTCACCTTTCCTTCTGCGTTACCCTCCTGCTGCCCATGTTCCCTCAGTCTCCCAAAGGATTTCTGCCTCACAGGACAAGGCTGGGATCCTGCTGAAA
>NW_010517600.1:60671-78986 GCF_000687285.1 Phaethon lepturus
GTCCCAGAAGGAAGAGATGTGGGCTGAGGTAAGGTTCCTGGTAGAGGACAAAGCAGCCGATCACTACTGGAGTCTCCAAGTCCCTTGAAGAGACGAGAGTCACTTCCCTGTTTATGCTCTTTATTAGTCCCTATTCTCTTTAATCGGCTTAGACTGATGAGCCGAGGCAGTGGTAGGGATCAGCCGGGCTGTTTAATTAAAGGATTGCAGCTCAGCCCTGCAGTTTGGGGGTTTGTGTAAATGAGCTGCAAGTACATTATTTAATCTGCTGCACAGAGAGGAGTTGGGGCATTAATGAAGCAAACTCTAATTAAAACTAGACGGCTGATGGTTATTAGTGGCATCATTTCTGACAGGATTTATCTCGTTTAGGGAAACGCCTGATCATGGAGGGGAAAAAGAAAGAATAAACCCGAGCTGGTTTATCAAATTCACCACAGCAGCACTTGTGACTGGCTGTCCGTTCAGCGGGGCTCAGGAGAGCTGCACAGGGAGGCCTGTGTCCCAGGCTCTCCTATCAGGAGCCCTGATGAGCTTATTTCGGGATACGCCTGGCTCACCCAGGAACTGATTGCCTATTCAGGCTGTCTGACCCACATATTTCAGTCTTGATTGACTTTTGTTCTGCCTTGGTTCAATGGGGAGCCTGTTCATGATTTGAGCAGGTTGACAGGGTCTGTAAATGATCTGATGAGCTTCTCCCAGCGGTGTATTGAGCCATTCCAGAACAGCATAGCTACCAGCTACAGACATCAGCTCCATGAGGACCTTGTGTTTTTCCCTCTCTGCCATTTTTTTTTGCCCTCCTCACTGCACTGTATATGTAATGTCAGACATGAAGGAAGCCGATGGCTGACTGCGGGACCTGGCAGAGGCTAGGAGGTGTTTTTGGGCCAGCATAAAGCTGACCGGTGAGTTTAATAGTCCTGCATGTTCTCTGCCTTTCTTCTGGCACAGTGTGGGGAGTAGGGATGCTCTTCTCACCTGAGACAGTCACATAGAGGGATCGCATATAAAAGCTGCTGTGTTTGAAGAACCAAAAATTCTGTGTGCCTATTTCTCACATTCAAACAGCCATGGTGACTTCAACCATCTCTATCTCTACATAGAATATTGTGTCACACACAGAGTCAGGACTGCTATTGGGGTCTGGGGGCATTACAAATGGAGAGGACAAGAGAAAGCCTTGGGAAAAAAGTAAGGAAAGCAGGAGGCCTGCAGAGTGGGACAAGCTACAAAAGACATAAAATGGACAGGCGTAGCTCAGTATGAGAAGCCCCTTAACTCAAAGCCCAGATGCAACATGGTGTAGGGGTCATTGTCATTCATCCCCCCTTCTGTCTTTCCTGGCTCAGACTCATCTTTGGGTGCAAGTTGCCAAAGTTGCTAAATTACTGAAACAAGTGATTGCTTCCTCTTCAATTTACCTGCCAAACCCCAAGTGAAAAATTTGGTGGTTCCCAGCACAAGGAGGGCAGGTTAACTCAGGCTCAAGGGGTGGGTAGGGTCTTTGGGAGTCACTGAGACAAAAGGAAGACCTGAAGCATGAGCATGAAAAAAAGACCCTAGAGAAAGACCCTAGAGCTTAAGACACTGTAGGATTGACAGCCTTGTAGGATAAGAAAATGCCAGAAAGTAAGGGAACTGACCAGAAATAAGATGGAGGGTGGGACAAGAATGGGGCAGGGTCAAGGATCAGGGTATGAAGATAGAATACTATGGCAAAATTGAGCCTCGGTTCAGACAAAATAGAGCACATACATAAGCAAACTCTCTCTCTCCAGAAATGCAAGGGTGAGGTGGCTGTCTCTACCACAGAAACCTCTACTGTCTCCTCCTCCTCCTTGCCAGCATCTCCCCATCTGCCACGGAGGTGTGGCTACAGGGGACCACAGGGACCATGCAAACTTCACCAAGGCTTGAAAGCCCTCAGCACAGACATCAAGGGAGTGAACACTTCCATCTTCATACACAAATGGGCAGGAGGGGTCCTGCTTCTTTACCGTGTCTCTCTCCTACTTTTGAACACGCACACACATACATACATATACACACCCCTGTTCTCTTCACAGTTGTCCAGCACTCACACCTTTCCTTGGAAGGAAATCAGAAACCGCAGTCTGCTCCAGTGGGCGGAACAAACAGAAGAAATAAAATTTTTAAAATGCTGTAGCCTCATTACTCCAATTCGGCTGCCCAATTCTGTCCAGAGCCCTCCCTAGTAACTCAGGCTTCTGATACAGATGCCAAAGGTCAGATGTAAAAGTTTAGCAGTGTGATGAGCAAAATCTTTAAAGAGAAACCTGTTTGCTGTTGACAGAAGGGTGATGAGGCATGAGAAAAAGGAGTAGGTCTGTGAGACGGAGGTGTAAGAATTTGTGAGAGGAGAAGGAGATGGCAAGAACAGAAGGATAAGGCTGAGCATGGAAATTATATGCAGTAGGTGCATCTCAAGTATTTTTGAAGCTCCTTGGACCCCTTGGTCTTGGAACTGATGTCGTTCATTGATGAGGGAGAGCTATGACAATTGCTGGTGTACCCACACCTGGCTGCACTGGATACAAGTTGACAACAGTTAATAGTACCTGTCTATAACTGTCCTTCATTGGCAAGCTCAGACCATTTCAACACATTTAAACTCTGCCCTCCCACCCTCAGGATATGAGACAGAACCCGGAGTTTGTTTGGTGACTTTTTCTGTACCTTCAAGGTATGTCCAGGCACCTTATAATGTGGGATAACTAATTTGAAGGAGAGAGTGGAGCATGTGTATGTTGGTGTCAAAGTGATGCAGAAGGGTAAGAAAAGGTACAAGCATGGATTTGGGTTGATGAAAGTAGATGTCTGAATAGAGGCTGAAAGTACGTTTTTGGAGGTGCATGGGTATGTGTGAGTGGAGGCCGGAACAGGTTTGTGAGCAATTACACAACAGTATGAACAGCAGTCTCTGGGAGGGAAAAGAGAGGGACAACAGTGCTGGGGACATGGGACATAAGGGAGGGTGGGCATGTATAATATGTGAGTTCTGTCTGGGGCAGGAAGATCAGTGATGCATGATAAGGAAATAAGGGATGGAAAAAAAGGTCTTGCTGGCAGCAATTTCCCACCTTGGTGAGGAGTCTGGAGATGAAGGCTTCTGCTCTGCATCAGCTGCTGGGCAACAGAACTGGTGTAAAACAGTTTCATTCCTGTAAGAAAAAACAAACCGTAGCAGGTCAGTGTTCAGCTCACTCAGCAGAAAACTCAAGGGAGAATGCCTTTCCTAGGGTTGCTCCAAGGGGACAGTGACTCCCAGTGATGCTGAAAGAGAAATCTGATTATTATATGAAAGTTTTGCACTCCAAGGTGGTGGGGAAAATTCTATTCCCCTTCCTTACCTGTCCTGGTGCTGGTGTCAAGCCTGTAGAGAATGGGGCAAAAGCACCCAAATAAAAAAGTTTTCCTTCTATCAGTATCTGTCTCATGATCCTATATATCACATGAAAAACAGTTTTGCCTGTCTAACTTTTATTTCTTTTGGAACAGAAACATCTCCTTAGGTGTGTTTCCTTAGATATGTTTCCTATACATTGTGATGCAAAGGAGTTGATTTTTTGTTGACTGTGGCTAAACTAACTCTGCAGACATTTCTCCTGAAGCGTCTCCACAGAAATGGCCTCAGCTCATCAACACTGGGCACTACCACAAATAGAAGTGGAAAACTGACAAGACAAGCACAAGCAGGGGGGCTGAGATCATGATGAGAGGAAGCGATCACAGCAAAGAAAAGCAAAACCATACGAAGTAACAAACCTGAACAAAACAGGAAAAAAAAAAGGCTGAAAATGTGTTTATTAGATAAGAAAGGCAAAAGAATTCATCCAAAGGAAGAAATCCTAGACCAAACTTCCAAAACTGCTCACTAATCTTGAGTGACTTGTTCTTGGGTCTCTTGCCTGGAAACATTTGTAAGGAGCTTGGTTTTCAGGGCATTGGGCACTTACCATAGCACTGGAACCCAGTAAGGACTGCTCAGCACTGCTCAGCACTTCTGAAAAAAAGATCCTTTTAAGATACCTCCAGGGAGGCCCTTAAGGTGGCATAGGCAGCACAAATCAACAGCCAATTTTGAACACACTGACCTTCATCAATGAAAAGGAGTCACTAAAAAGAGACACAGTGTCAAGGAGGGCAAGTACTAGGGGAATGGAAAAGAAAATGGAAAGGGGAGAAGAGAAACAGGGGAGATAAAGCAGGCTGAAACCTCAGATGGCATAAATCACCCTGTCTCCAAGTCGGTGGAAGAGCACTTAGAGCTCTGTTCTCAGTGCTACTGCGGAGACCCAGGGTTCAAATGAGGTCATCTTTTACAAATATTTTTACAGCTTCTAACCCAGTCATAAGCAGTAAAGCTAAGTATCCTGGCTTGTCGTGGGGTCTCAGATTCTTCCAAAGCCCCTGCCACGCTTTCCATCACTCTGAAATATGAAGCTTATCACCTTTGTCTTTCTCAAAGCCTGACAGACATGGCCACAAAGACAGCTAAATTACAGACAGTGATGATACTCCTTCAGGCCTCCCAGCTAGCTCAATGTAACAAACGGCTTAGGTTTTCCACTTCTTTGGCTTCCAATGCATTCTCAAAATGAACCTTGCCTTAGAAACAACAGGACTGGCAGGAGCAACACAGCAGGGGGAAGACGAAAGCGTTAGTTTTACCTCACTGACCTCTGCTCACACCCTCGGTCCCTGCCTGTGACGTGCAACCTGCTGGAAAAGAGAGGACATGCTTGTCTGACATATCAAATTCATCTCCTGGTCTTCCATTTCTGTAACTAGCCAGCTCAGATCCCTTGTCTCCTGCCAGCCTGGTTATTGCTGGTTCTCGCTATGTTATTTCTAATTTAAACTTCTCAGGTGGCAAGCACCTATCTGACTGGTGTGTCCATAAATTACTTGTGTTGTCTTTTTACTGCAGCAAGTGGTGGGATCACATTTGAGTGTATGTTCAAGCAGGCTCACACAAATACTCCAGCTCCTACATCCTGTCACTTTGTTTCCAGCTAAAATCCATCAGGAATTTTCTGATAAAATTTTGGTTTTGCATAATTTATCAAATTTAAACTATCTATCTGGTGAAAACATCTTGGGTTTGGCAAAGATTCTTCGAACTACAGGGCTTTACCTGGATTTCCTGGCAGGCTGCTGGAGGGCCATGCCTCCATATTCCACACCTCTAGTGCAGCCGTGCCGTACAAGTAGCACATCAGAGAGGGGCCATGAGGTTTTCCACCCATTTCTTCATGCTGCCCAACTCCCAAAGCAGCAACGTTGGGAGCTGGCTAGCCCAAGTGGTGTGGAGGCAAGGCAGTCGGCTCTGCAGGGCAGACCTGGGGTCACAGACATCGTCAGCTGCAGTGTGGAAATGCACAAGGCTCTCAGCTGATTCAGCAACACTGGCGTTCATTCTGAGGAGCATGCTTGGTTTCGTAAGTATTATATATTGGCATTTCCTATTGAATTTCGTCTCTACAGGAACCGCTGGGAAAAAAAAGGGCCTATTTCCAGATAAAAGTAACAACATATTTTGAAACCGTAGAATCATAGAATCATTTAGGTTGGAAAAGATCCTGAAGTTCGAGTCCAAATATAAACCTAACGCTGCCAAGTCCACCACTAAACTATGTCCCTAAGCACCACATATACAAGTCTTTTAAATACCTCCAGGGCTGGTGACTCAACCATTTCCCCAGGCAGCCAGTTCCAGTGCTTGACAACCCTTTCGGCAAAGAAATTTTTCCTAACAACCCATCTAAACCTCCCCTGGTGCAACTTGAATCCGTTTCCTCTCGTCCTATCACTTGTTACTTGGGAGAAGAAACCGACACCCGCCTCACTACAGCCTCCTTTCGTAGTTGTCTTGTTTCAGGAGAGCAATAAGGTCCCCCCTCAGCCTCTTTTTCTCCCAGTTCCCTCATCTGCTCCTCAGAAGACTTATTCTCTAGATCCTTCATCAGCTTCCAAATGGAATCTTCCAAAAAAACGGACCCCCCAAATTTCAGCCATTTCTAATCTCAACACTTCCCTAAATGAATTACACTGTTGTCTGTTTTTATTCAAACAGCAGACGCACCACTCCAATTCCTAATTACACATGAAGAAAGCAAACAACAGGGAGGGAAAACATAGGGAAAAAGAGGAAGGAACAAGGACAGACAAAAAAAATGAGAAATAGAAGTCTGTATATAGATGAAATGCCTTGCTAGTTAATTATCAGGATAGAAACACAGAGAAAGGTAAAGGGAAAACAGGGAAAGGAACAGTGGTGTGAAGCTACAGGACTTTAGGCTCAGTCTCCTGTGGGTGTTTTAAGAAAAAACATCTCACAGATACTCTTCAGAGAATCAGTATGCTCTGAGCACTGCAGCTGCACAGTCAGCTGTTGACTCTGGTTCTCATGATTTCTCATGTGTGTTCAACACTAACCTTGGGTATTTTCTGCCCAAACCAGAGTCCTCTTGAACCTCTGAGATCCCAAGATCTCTGAAGCAGAACTCTGGAGTTGTGCACCTTACATACCACTATCACATGTTGAACATGGCAGAAATCTGCCTCCAGGCCATTTGGGATCCTTGAGTCCCCCTCCAGGGGCCATGATTCCCATGGAAAAGCCACCAGGGAGGTGGTGAAGAGCAGGCACTGCCTGTCAGGTAAAAATATGAGGTGGAAGTGGGTATTCCAAGACTTTGCTGAAAGCTTTTCCCCTGAATGGGGACAGGGAAGGATATCTTATTACTCCTATTAAATCTGAGTTCCCCAAATGCCCAAGAGCATGTGGAGCTCTGGGTCTATTTACATTCTTCTTTTACAGCTTGCTTCTCTTTCTCTTTTGTGCTAGCCAGGCAAACACCCCAGGGATTGGATTCCACCTTGGAGGCTTTCCCTGTTCATTTTCCTCTTTCTTTCCATCTGTTGATCCTGCATATATCTGATATTTTGAAAATCCATGCCCTCACCTTTGCATGATACCATGCATAGCGCAGACAGGAGCTGGGAGAGGAAGGGTTAACTTATTATGGAAGAAGTGGACTTGTTCCCATCCTGAAGAGGCTGTATTAACTGCTATCGGGACAAAGCAGCTCTCATCTGGGTGCAAGTGTCCTAGGGACTTACTATCACTTCTAAGCCTAAAGTAAGTGCTCTAGGAAAGCAGCTGTCTTCTTAACCGCGTGAAGTCTTCAGGTAAGATGTTATTTTTTGTTGCTGTGATTCAAGAGGGCCTGGCAAGCTTGTAATGGCTAGTGGCTACATGGATTTCATTCCCTTGTGGTGTTGTCAGCCTTTGCATCTTTTAAAGTGAGTCTTGAGATATTTAGTATCTGTCTGAAGTCGGTGTTAAGACTTTTGATGGTGTTTTTTTTCCTTTCTGTACTTTTTTTATTTTGTTTTTAAACAAATCTTACTTCATAAGTCAGAAGGCTACATAAAACTTGAATGTGCAGCCTCTGAGGAGTTAAACACCAGAAAGCATAAGGCTTATTTTGCCTTTGAAAAACAGGGAAGAATGCATCATGTCTTTAATCCAGTGAGAGTTGATTCAGGCTCATTACTTTGCGGTGCTGATCTGTAATTTTTTTTCTTTTTAAATACTTCAGGTAGGTTGCAATGGTCTACCAGTTAAAAGTGTAGGTCCAGGGCTTGCTTTTTTTGCCTTTCTGTCTCTTTCTCTACGTCCTCTACCTTGCCTTCCTCAGACTTGCAAATCATGGCAGAGACTGCAGCTAAACAAACAGTGCTATGGGCAGATCAGGCAGGTGATTGGGAAGACAGATGATTTCTCCCATCTGTCAGGATACTGTTGAACTGTTCTGTTTCCAGTTTATTGATTTAAAAACAAATAAATTATTATCTCTTGGGCTACACCCCGAGGAAGTCTTGGAAGGGAAAAAACAACAAGAAGAAAAAGTGCTCCGGGTGAGTGAAGAGGAGTTGAGCAGTACAAAAGAGGAAGAGCCTAACAGAGAGGGGCAGAGAGGGGAGGCATGCTGAAGGGCCTGTTGAAGTAAGTGTTGCCAGCAGTATGCGAGTCGTGTGCGGAGGAGCAGCAGAGGACAAGGGCAAGCATAGATGCAAAAGGAGGACTGGGAACAGCCTGAGCCTGTCAGTGCCTTGCTCCGACTAGCTGGGACACATGCTCTGGAGGCAAGGATTTGACAGTCCAGACCTATCTTAAATGCAGAGAAAGCTGTGCTTGGCCCAGTGGTAACCCGTGCTGCCAATTGAAACATTAGCCCCCTCTCCTCTGAGAGAAAACAACTGACTGAATTTTATTCAGTTGTCTTCAGCATTGCTCCTGACAAGAGGTATCCTCCAGCCAGCTGCCTGCAGCCTCAGTGGGGGTATCTGTGAACGAACTGTCCGGCCACAGCAATTCCTGCTCTGTGATGAACTTCAGAAGAGGCATGTGCCAAACCTCCTGGCTAGCACGAGCTGTCTAGTCAGCTCAGGAGTTAGCTCTGCCTTTCTGGCTTCCTAGAAAGTTGGGCCGTGCTGCAAAGGGGCCCCCTGACTCATGCTGCCCTGGTCTTTACAGGAATGGACCCCGAAGAGCCAAGCCTCTTTTCTTTTAAAAACGGGTGTTGTAGAGGGTACAAGAGTTGAGCTCCAAAAAGTGAAAGTCTCTGTAGCTACCTAGACTGCACATCACAGGGCTGAAGGAGTGCAGTCTTTCCCAAAATTGCCAAAATGCTGTATCTTCCCTTAAGACAAGTGCCTGGGGCTTTATGTTCATTCAGTGTTGTTGCCCACCCTAAGCATCAGTGCCCGCTCGTTTGGCACTGACGATAGCTGTCCTGAAACAGAGATGCCTGTCTGCTGAGAGCTGTATTATGGTCAATAAGTCCAACCCCTTTTTCTTCTTCTCTTGCCCCCCGCAAAAGCAAGCCCCCAACCCAGACAGCGTATGGAAAACGGTAGTGCTCCTTGCTCTCCAGCAGTCAGCTTTAATTAAACAAATACCCAGTGTGGCCTGTTCCCATAGATAAAGAGCAGCTCTGTGTTGTAATGCATGAATGATTTTAGACTACAAGAAACGCCAAAACAAGATAGAATGAAAATTCCTCTCACTATGATTACACAGAGTATGCTCTTCTCTAATGTGCTGCATCACCCTCGCATCCCACTGCGACTGCAGCCCTGGTCAGCTATGTAGGATAGCTGGCATGGCCCCTACTGCAAGAACAATGAAGATCACTGGGTTCCCCAAGTGCCAGTACTTGCCTAACGGCTGTAGCCTGGGACTTGGGTGCTACTGGCCTGCATATTCAATAGCCTTGCCCTTGGCTAAGCGTACATCAGTTCTTAGAAACCTGACAATGCTGCAAGGCAAATGGTGTTCCCTCAATCTATCAGTAGTTAGTTCTATCAGTAAATAACTAGTCCAACTCACGTAGCCTTTCTAGTTTCTCTTTAAAACTCCACATTTTGAAAAAATGCTAGAGCCTTTGACCAGAAGTCATTGTTTGTGATGCTGGATATCTCAGCTTCCCTGGAGTCTTTTGCTACTTGTCTCTATCTTGCATTTTCTCAGACAGCTGCCAAGAGAACAGATGGAGTCACAGAAAATCATGGCCTAGAAGGGGTAGATTAAAGGCAGAAAGAGTCAAAGGAGAGTTGAACTAATCTCAGATGAAGTTTTACTGTCTGTTACGAGGACTGGAGAACCACAAACAGGAACTATTTAGCAATGTTAAGTTTATGAAAGGCTGGTTGCACAGTTTCCCTCAAAATGTATAGCTCAGTGCTACCCCTACCTACCAACGGAGCTGTTATAAAACCTAGCCAGGACTAGCTGCAGGCCTTACTCCTTCTATCATCTCCCTCTTGTGCTAGATCTATTTCTGACTCCAGTCAACCTGGAACTGAGAGTTGAAGTGAGATCTGAAAGAGGCAGTTTTTCCAAGAGTACCTTCTAGCAGCTAGCTGTTTCTTCCCTGGTTCTTCACTCTTCACTCCAAAACACCCTCATTAAAACTGTCAAGCTGTCTTAGTTACTCATCTCAATTGTAGGTCAGTAGACTGGTGTTTTGGAGGGAGCTAAGTATGGGCAGAGTTTATGTTGTAAGGAAACCATACATGATTAAAAATAAATTCGAGGTAATTTCTGGAATTTAACTACTTTAACTACTTGTAAGCCTGATGGTCTCCTCATTGTTATGTGATACTGTTGATGGCAAGAATTTGACAAGATTCAGAGAGGAACTGGACATTTTAAAGAGTATCCTATGAGAATACTTAATGCAGCTCCTTCCCAAAGCCAATGTATAGGACTCAAACTTTTCAACATTAGAAGGCTTTTATGGGTGTCCTATGGCTATCTACTGTGACTCTTCTTGCTCTTCACTCTTGAACATCTGATGTTGGCTATGTCTGAAAAACAGCTACGCAAACTAGATTCACAAATCTGATTGTCTGAGGAATCCTGTGTTAAAGGGCAAAGGGCTTAGTAGCCGAGATAGTGAAGTGTAGGAGTGCAACAAGACTGAAACTGTCATTTTATTTTACATTCCCAGTAACTACAACAATCCCAACCAGAGTGTCCCTGGGATGCATCTTAGGAGTGGACTGATTTTTTAATCTCTAAATTGTCGAAGACTTCTGGATTCAGTCAAAAAATGTCCCAGTATTAATCCCCAAAGAGGAGAAGAGTGAAGCAGTCTGGGGTCAGATTTGCATGGTAGATTGTTGAGGATGAAATTAAAACAAATGCAGCAGGGGGAAGAACTGAACAAAAGATGATAAGAAGATGACTTGGAATTTGTGTGTGTTGACCCAGCAAGCTCTTCAGGACACCTTTAGGCTACTTTGGTTTTATTTCCCCTTCCCTAACTTTTTAGCCTCTGCCTCTTCCTACACTCCACATCTGTTGGGTTTATGGCTATAGATTTACTTTGCTCTACAAGTCATCACTGCCTCGACTCCCTCATCAGAAACATCCTCTCAAGTGGCAGTGACTGTCCTTAGTCCTTTAGCTAGCTGGAAGTCAGTGCCATATTTGTAAAGGGCTTGCATATGCCATGGTAGTCTATGCAGAACCACTTCATATCTGTTCCACATACCCGTCATTGACTGTCTGGTCTGTTGCCTACAGGTGTAGATGTTCATAATGTTTCTGTGTGCAAAGTGCCAGTTATATCATCCAAAATTTCAGACCAAGGATTGTCTAGCTCTGCCTGCAACCCTTCACAACCTTAAATATCTAATTAATTGTATGCAAAAAACAAAAATGTGTCTAGATGATGTCTAGATGCTAGCACGTAACTACCACCTTGTATTGGGTTTGTGTGGCAAGATTTTGGTAGTGGTGGGGGGTGCAGGGGTGGCTTCTGTGAGAAGTTGTTAGAAACCTCCCCTGTGTCCGATAGAGCCAGTGCCAAGCTGACTCCAAGACAGACCTGCCACTGGCCAAGGCCAAGCCAATCAGCAATGGTGGTAGCATCTCTGGGGTAACATATTTAAGAAGGGGAAAAAAAATGTCACACAGCATTTGCAGACAGACTGAGTACTGAAGGAGGGGGAGGAGGTGTTCCAGGTGCCAGAGCAAAGATTCCCCTGCAGCCCATGGTGAAGACCATGGTGAGGCAGGCTGTCCCCCTGCAGCCCATGGAGCTCCACGGTGGAGCAGCTACCCACCTGCAGCCCATGGAGGACCCCACACCAGAGCAGGTGGATGCCCAAAGGAGGCTGTGAACCTGTGGGAGGCCCACGCTGGAGCAGGCTCCTGGCAGGACCTGTGGCCCTGTGGAGAGAGGAGCCCACGCTGGAGCAGGTTTGCTGGCAGGGCTTGTGACCCCACAAATTCTCTGACTCGAGTCTGTTTTGCCCATTACGGTAACTGGTGAGTGATCTCTCCTTGTCCTTATCTCAACCATGAGCCTTTTGTTATATTCCCTCTCCGCTGCCCAGCTGAGGAGGTGAGCGATACAGCGGCTTTGGTGGGCACCAGGCGTCCAGCCAGGGTCAACCCATCACAGTGGACAGAGGAAGAGCGTGAGCAGAAAGAAACGCCAGAAACAACATGTGATGAACTGACTGCAACCCCCATTCCCATCCCTCTGTGCCGCTGGTGGGGGGAGGAGGTAGAGAAAATCAGGAGTAAAGTTAAGCCCGGGAAGAAGGGAGAGGTGTGGGGAAAGTGTTTTAAGATTTGGTTTTATTTCTTATTATCCTGCTCTGGTTCTGACTGGCAATAAATTAATCTAAGTTCCCCAAGCTGAGTCTGTTTTACCTGTGACAGTAATTGCTGACTGATCTCTCCCTGTCCTTATATCAACCCATGAGCCTTTTGGTATATCTTCTCTCCCCTGTCCAGCTGAGAAGGGGGAGTGATAGAGCAGTTTTGGTGGGCACCTTGTGTCCAGCCAAGGTCAACCCACATCATGCCTACAAAAACAAATTGCTGAAGAAACCCCCTGGCAGTGTCACCATGATGGATGAATGTATAACATACACATATGTGCCCAGCCTTGCCGGGATGCATGGTAGCTCTTCTTTCATTCCACTTGAGTGCCTATCATTCCACAGCTCTTTCTTTAGCATTCTCAAAGCTGTTCTTTCTTCCCTCCTCCACCCTCCAAAGTCATGCTGGGAGGGGGGAAGAGGGGAGAACTTAACAGGAGCATCTATTCTCTCTGCTTATCTGCCAAAAGTGAAAAATCAAATGTTTTGTAGTCTGGAATTTGGCCTGCCTTGAATACCTCATGAGTGTTGGAGACAATGTCTTTTTCCATGATGTTTCTCTAGCAATTTGATGATCAAAAGATCAGAGCTTATCCTCTAAAACCTGCTTAGCACCTGCTCAATCATCATACTGTTTCTTGATACAAATTCATTTTAAGTCATACATCCTTTATATAGCATTACTATAAATTTGTTTTACTAGTGCTAGGGGATGGAATGAAGACGGGATTCCCACTGACAGATTATTTCCAGTTTCTCACCAGAATATGTTGATTTTAGAGACCCTATAAAATATCTTAAAACAAATTCACCTTGATAGTATAAAATACCATATGCATACACTACTGTTTGGAAAGTGAAAATTCAGTGTGACATGCTGATGCAAATGTGTGTCTTTGAGTTATCGTGTGTTCTTCAGAACAGCACAGCTTGGAAGGATAAGCACAAGGCACCATGCTGAGGAAATGGAATTTCCTGTGTTGGAGGAAGAAGTTCTGAGCCAATGCTGTTGTGATCTGATCTTTTTTTGGTTAACTAGTTGGGTGACTATAACAGATATGTCAAATATGCCATTCATTTATCACCATCTGCTTCTAGGGATGGAGATATTAATGCCATATCTTCCTGCACAGTTGGTGGCTCGGCTTACTTTAGTCCATATATGTTGCAGGCATTCTCCTGTACAGCCTCAGTCCTACCTTGAAGAAATTCTTGGGGAAAAGTGTGGGCACGACTGGCAGATGAGTCCATGGATTTCAGAAAGAATTTGGGGTGTTTTGCACCAACTTCAGTGTGAAGAACATGACCAGTGGGCAAATGTGTGTGGATATGTACTAAAGAATGTCTGAGCATGAAGGGATAATGTGAGCTGGCATGTGGGCTTAGGGTTAGAGTCAGCAATGTGTCTGGGAGATGGTGAAAATGAGCTGTGGCCTCTTGTTTTCTGGCTCAGTGGGGTCTGCTCCTCTGCCATAGACCTAGACACTCTCTTTTCTCTTCTTGGTGACAGGCTACTTGACAAAAATTTCCTTACCCGATGATCTAGGCTCTAGGCATCACTAGCAAGAGTGAGGAAGATTGGAAAGATGTCACCTGTTGGATTCATCATATTTAATGAAAATTGCTGCTGACAAGTCCATTTTGTTACCCAGAAACACTTGAAGGAAATCTAATCCGCTTGTTAAGCTTACAAGGAGTGGATGGGCTAACTGCCACATTTCTCCTACATGCTGGAGATAGGCAAGAGCGGAAAAAGGAATGGAAGGAGCAGCTGGTGTACATACATGCCCCAGGAATCAGCTGGAGGGGGAGAGTCCAGACTGGCTTCTGGGTCCAGTTTGCTGGATAAGCTCCCTGTGACAGCCAGAAGCAAAGCCTGGGGCCAGCTTTTGGACCCACTTCCAGCACTTCCCATGCTAGGTGGTGCGTTACTCTCTGTGCAGTTTTGTGGCTCTTGGTGCTTCATCTACAGTGGGATGAACTACATTACTTAAGGTGAACTAAGGATGATACACTCACTCTCAATTATCTGTGGACTAACTTCATTATAACCTGCATCAGTCCAGGTGACAGAAATTGTCCACAGGAGGAAACTTTAAGATCAAGTATCTACTGTACAAAGAAAGTCTGATCCTTAAAGCAGTAAATGTAATGTATTGCATACACTACATGCAGGGCCTTAAAAAATGCAGCAGCTTGAAGAGATTTGGAAATACTATACAACTTGGGTGGAACAAAACATTCATATCTGGGACATGTGGATGGCCTAGGAGAAGCTAGCATTGCTGCAAGCTCTCTGTAGAGGGGTACTTGTATCTCTGATGTAGCTATGTTGATGTCACTTACAGAATTACTAGTTGAGGAAATACACTGAGTTTATGGGGGAGGCTTCTCATGCTCTCATATTTGCCCAGTGGAAGTGATTCACTCAGAAGTTTCTCTTCTTGCTATTAATTTCTTTCCTAAGGCACACTAGGAACAGGGATGAGGGAAATGATTGTACTTGCTAAGTAATCCCAGGAAGAAACTTCCTGGGTGGAAGAGAGTTTGTCATCAGCTGCTAGAGGGGTTGGGGGGCTGCCTCTCCTCAAGCACCTTTGAATCACATGTCCATAGGGAGTTCACTCACTCCATTTAAATTGGATTTCTCTCTTCCAGAGGAACATCAGCCACATAGAGCATGACTGTCTGCTAATTGGATTGGTGCTTTGTAAGCACTAAGAGGAAGAAGGCAAAGCGGACATGCTGGGAGGAAATGCTGTATGTTGGACTACGCAATAGCCCAATGTGCACCACCAGTCTTGTTTAGATCCTCTGTCAATGGTGGAGACAGTCGATGACTTATTGTAACAGACAAGTCACAACATCATTTGCTCTGACTTGCTAACAGGGTGAATAGTGGTACTCAGGAAGAACAGCTACTGCATAAAAGAGCAATCTGATATTCTAAGTGTACGTTCACAGCTAATCATGTGGAGGGGTTCCTCTAGTGACACATGCAACACTCACTGGGAGTGAGCAGAGGTTTAAAAACTTGTAGCCAAGCCTATACTTCAGATAACACAACTAGGAAGCTGCTACGTAAATCTGAAGCATGTGTGAGGGAGAGTTTCTGTAAGTTCCTGAAATAATTTTAATTAAATAATTACCATATACAGAAGTTGTACCAATTAATTTCTTAATGGAAAGATGGTATATTAATACAAAACTACTTTTCCAAGACAACAAGTGACCTTTTCCAAGACAGCATCCCTCACTTCCAACTATCTTCAATATCATCTTTTTTTTAAAAGGTTATATATGTAATGGAATAATTACATGTCTGCAAATGCATGTTGATAGCGACCTTCGGTAGCTTGAAACATCTTTTCATACCTCTTCTGTTTTGTGCTATACAAAGGCCCTTTCTTCTTTGTTAAAATAATAGATTTATAACTACATAAAATGGAAATAGCTGGCAAAAGCTCACTTTTAATTATACTGATGAGCATTCTCTAAATCCTCTCCATTTCTTCATACAATAATTACAGTTTGTCAGCCTAATACCAATGAGTACATGGTTATCCTAAAGAGATCCAGAACTAGCACTCTGCCCGAATGCTCTGCTAGCAGAGTAAACAACTTTTTTCTTCTCTCCTATTTTGGGCTAATATGTATGAACACTATAAAAAAGCCAAGGCTTGTGTTAGTGGAATTGGCAAACCTTTTTGTAATTACTGGGACTGTGAGATATAAATGGAATTTAGGTCTCTTCCTCAGTAAGAATAAATTATTTTTACTTTTTGAATAAGTGTCAGAATTGGACTCACTAAAAGGATTTTTGTTACAACTGAGTATTAGATCTGTTTTTAAGCAGGCTTAGACTTCTTACTGGCTTCTTACTCATGTGGCTCATGTTTAACCCCTTTAGTACAGGAAGAAAGTCCTGGAATTTTCCAGAGGCTACAATCAAACTGTCCCTCAGCACTGGGGAATTGTCATTGTCAAGCTATATGAAGGAATGCTGTTCAGTAGTGCAGAATCCCATAAACATGCAAATGAGCTGCATACACAGAAATTGCTCACCACTGAGCTCTTCATGCACCTTAGCAACACTGTCTTCTGTAGACTTGCCCCTGCATGGAAACGCATGGCCAGACTTGCAGCTGAATTTGCATAAGTAATTGCCCCAGAAGGAAAGTATCATTTGGCACTAATGCAGGTGGGGAGAGGATGAGGATGAAACCTGTATGCTCAGCACTTGGTTTTGGGTTAGGAGGAGATTTCACAGTTTCTTGAGGCTTCATAAACAACCTGACCCTGCTAGCAGAAGAGCAGGTGGAATTAATGAGGTGTCCTAAGCTTTGGAAAAGCTTTGAAAGTTTTTCCCTTTCCCTATCTTAACTGCTCAGTAATTCCTGGGATTCAAAACCAGTAGGACATACAATGTATTGTCAAGTCAATTTATCAAGATGATGACAGTTTAGGTTAGTCTTAGTCCCAGGAGTTGGATTCTTTTATGCTCCCTATCTGATGCGGCAGCAATGGGAAAAAATCACCACAAAAATGGAGAAAGCATCACTTCTTAACCTGATGCCTTGCATACACTAATTGTTCATCCATGCCCTATCTCAGGACTAAGACAGAAATGTCAGCTTACACTCATATACCTGGCCAAAAGAGCAGTGCTTCAGTCAGTGGTGACTATAGGAACCTATACAGCCTTCATCTGTGACCAAATGTACAGCTCATCTTGAATTAAATGAGCTGCTTATGTCCCTCCATAGTGCCTTATTGCAGCTAGCTTGTGCCTTGTGGAGAGTCTTAACATGCTAAAGCATCTGACTTACAAATCCATTACTGTTCTCTACTTAATAAAGAGCTGAGCTTCCTACCATGTGCTGGAGTCCTTTGTTTTCTTTCCTTTATTTGGAAAAAAAAAATATATAAGGTGTGGTTCTGCAAACATAAGATATTTTCCTATACTACAGGAGCCTGATTTCTGCAGAGATATTTCAGGAAAGTTGCAAAAACAATTACTAGAGATCAGAGAGGAGCTGTGGGATTGATTATGTTCCTGCTCCTGAAACGAGATGGCTGATGCAGACCTTCTGAACCTTGTGGTACTTAAGCTGGGCAATCTCCTCTAACAACTGAGATTTGACCAAGTTTGCTCCAGTACCCTGGTGCCAACAGGGCTGTAGCATAAGCTGACACCATGTGGCTCAGCATAAGCTGGAAGTGGTATTTGTGCTTTCACACTTCAGCTATGAAGCTGCATCAGTGATGGTTCCAGACCCTAGATGTTAGGATGTGACAATACTTCCCATCTTGGGAAGAAGAGACAGCAGTGGCAGTATCTGCACCTGTGGTCACTTTAGCACTAGGAGCTGTTGAAATCTTGATTCTTGTGATGAACAGGTTCTGCCTAGACTCTAGTTTAGCTCTGGAAGCTGTGTGGTGGGGGAAATTCCACTTTTGGCAGCTACTGTTCTGTATAAAAAGTGTCTAGTGCATTAAGAGATCCCAGAGCTGTAGAAAAGGTGTTGGGAAGAGACAATGAAGCGTCTCACAAGAAAAACAACCTAGTAAAAATAAGATTTTAATCAAACAAGTGTCAAACAGTGAGAAGCACGGAGGTAGAATTCTGGATTAGAAAGGACAGCCATCTTCCTTCCTATTCTCTAAGGACAGGTATGAATAGGCGAGAGCAATTAACACACTCCTAGGCTAGGAAGGTCAGCCTTGCTTTTAGCTGAAACACAGCCCTCTGCATCCAGGGAGTAGCTACACATAATAGTTGTTCTCAGGGTGACTCCAGAGCAAATAAATTGTGACAGGGATTCATTAGTCACTGGATTTCTTTCATGGCAATGAAATAAGAGCTCACTCAATGTGCCATGGAGACTAAATACCCTCCCTGTGCTAGAAGGGGTGCTCTGTCTCCAGGGTTGTCTAGTTCTATGCTGCTTGCATGTGGCTCTGCTGCTCCACCCCGGTCCTACCCTGCCGGGAGATATGATTCTTCGTGCCTTGTGTCTTGATTCTGGATTGCCAGAATTCTTGTCTTCCCACGGCTGCTACTTCCTCTTCTAAAGGATTACTACCCGATTCCCTACA
>NW_010517600.1:79017-80333 GCF_000687285.1 Phaethon lepturus
GTTCACACAGCAGAAATATTCTTGACATGTATGAAGAAGTAGGAATGCTGTCCTGGGCTCCTGCCTGTGTGCCCTTGAGAAAGGTAGAATGTGAGTTTGCAGCTGCAGACAACTATTTAGTCTCTACAGGTTGAGGCCTCCAAGGTCATTTTGGACAATGATCTGGGAACAATCTGTAAAGTTAAATTCTTGCTAGACAGTCAGCGGTCACCTGATTTAAGAAAAAATCAAAAGTGATTCATAGTGGAGGGAAAGTAATACTGAATAGTATCCATCCTTGCAGCAAACTGACAAAAACACCTATACGGGGTGAGAAAGGGGCATCCTCTTTATTTTTGAGGGATAAAAGTTGTTCTGCCTTGCTTGTAAAATCAACAAGTAAATAACACTGAGAGGCAAATCTACCTTTTATACACTTGCCTTCTATTTTACTAGGAAGGCATCACATCAGGACTTCTCTTATCCCTGCCTCCTCCCCTGGTCATGATTACTTGACAATGACCAACATCATATCCAGACTAGATGAGAAATAGTTGTATTACTAGCTCTATGTTTCTCAGATGGCTGACATCTCCATCAAACAGCAGATCTCCCAGCTCAGTCTAAACTTAACTCTAATTGCATTTTATTCCTCTTCTCATTGTAGTTCTCCTAACAGTTGTTTCTCAGCTTAATGTTGATTGCTTTCACCACCACTCTAGTCAGTGCTTACTTAAGCCATATAAACTCATAGTTCATCAATGTGTTTGTTTCTCCTTCTACCTACCATATTTTCAAATTAAGCTTGATGCTGACAGATTAATCTCTCTGGTCTGTGTGGCAGCAGTTAGGCCCATGATACAAGCAAGATGGGGCTCAGCACAGTGGTCCTTGCTGGGATCTGAATCATCATAAGTAAGAGAGACTTTGGCAAGAGGACAGTAACAGTAGTCACTACAAATTATGTGGTGGGGTACTCTGATAGGCAGTTTCTATCAGGAGGAACACTACTCTTGCAAGCAAGGATGCATTATGTGACATTTACAAAATGACCAAAGAGATGTCATTAAAAGTACTGGTGTGTGTCTATATGTGGTAGAAAGCAGACTTTGGCCTGTTCAGGTCGCTGATTGAGAGAGGAAGGCTGGACAGTCTTCAAGAAGGAAATCTTAAAGGCGCAGGAGCAGGCGGTCCCCATGTGCCGTAAGAAGAGCTGGCGGGGAAGGTGACCGGCCTGGCTGAACAGGGAGATTTTGCTGGGACTCAGGGAAAAGAGGAGAGTTGGAAGAAGGGACAGGCAACTGATGAAGAGTACAAGGACCTCATTAGGTCAAGCA
>NW_010517601.1:0-6933 GCF_000687285.1 Phaethon lepturus
ACCCCAGAGCGGCTGCTATCCCCAGGGCCACATTGGGCGAGATTTTACCTCTTTCACGAACTCCATAAATCTCATTTTTATCATCGCAGTGGAAGATGGCAAAGGGGCACAGAAATCTTAGGAGAAATGTATCTAGCAACTGTTTTCTTTTCGTTTTTTCCAGTGGTTCTAAGGACTTTGAAGCATTTGCACGTTTGGGTGCAGGCAAACCCTTGCCTTTTGCCTTCCTCGTTTCCAAGGCAATGCCCAAAGTGAAGAGGAGCAGGAAGCCTCCCCCGGATGGCTGGGAGCTGATTGAGCCAACGCTGGATGAGCTGGATCAGAAGATGAGAGAAGGTAAGTGGCAGAGCTGGGTGTTCTCGGGGCAGTGTTTCTGAGACAAGCTCATCCTTAATTGCTTCAGGAAGCAGAGTTGCCCCCACACATATAGATTGACTTTTTTTTCATATCTCTGCCTCTCAGTGATACTGCAGGCTGAGACTGGGCCTGTACTGGTTGCTTTTCTCTGGGTGTACACAGGTTACAGAGCACAGAGGTTTAGCGTATGGTTGTTTTAGGGTATGCCATGTTTGAGCCGTGGATGAAGCTCACTGGTGTGCATGGAGGGACTGGTAGTTCTCGTCTGTGCTGTTGCTCCAGTCTGACAAGCCATGAAGTCACCTGCCATCCTAGCGCTGGTCACATCATCCCTGCTGTCTGTCTTTTTTCATTTTCATTTCCTTAAGGAGCTGTTCTGAGTCAGGTCTCTTTTGTTTGAATCTTCTCCCATTAAGCTTGGTCTTATCTTTGTAATGTTTTAACATTACAAATGTTCTTGGAATAGTTTATTGCAAAGTGACTAAAGGAATAAGTTGGCTGCTTGAAACAGCTGAAACCTGGTATTTGTGTTCCCTCCCAGCGGAGACTGAGCCTCACGAAGGGAAGAGGAAAGTGGAATCCCTTTGGCCTATTTTCAGAATTCATCACCAGAAAACACGTTATATCTTTGATCTCTTCTATAAAAGAAAAGCTATCAGCAGAGGTGAGGAACGCAAATGCTTTACTCTGGGCAGGGAAAAACAGAACAGAGTAAGATGCCTGCTTGTCGGTGTGCCTGAACTGGGGCACTGATTAAAAGGATCACGTTTCTGGGGAGGGAGGATGGAGGGAAGGCTGGCAGCTGCATGGCTTTAACTACTAGTTACTACAGCTCCTGATTCTAAGTCCCTAACACTTCCTGGGAGCTACCTGTGATGGTGTCTGCTCCTCTACAGAGCTCTACGAGTACTGCATCAAAGAAGGATACGCTGACAAAAACCTGATTGCAAAGTGGAAGAAACAGGGTTATGAGAACCTCTGCTGCCTGCGGTGTATCCAGACACGGGACACCAACTTCGGAACCAACTGCATCTGCAGGGTCCCCAAAAGCAAGCTGGAAGTGGTAAGGCTTTTTGTTCCTCTACGTGTCTGGACCCTTGCAGTACCTGGTCTAACTTTCCTAGCTCAGGGACAGCAGAGGAGATACTGCTGTTCTTCCTGGTAATTTCTTCTAGTTCTAACACTTTCTACCTTTTGCTGGTAGAGTTGGTATCTAGTTGCATCCAAAGTTACTGTCGGCATTGGCATGCAGTTGTTTAAAGGTGTTAAAGTATGGGAAACAACAGAAAACTAGATGGTAGAAACCCCTCCCACACAGACCCATGCTCTGCCTTGAGGCTCAAGCCTGCTGGTCGGTCTGCTCATGTAGCTGGGCTGAAATATCATCCTCATGTTGTTTTGTTTTGGTTTTTTTCCTAGGGAAGAATCATTGAATGCACTCACTGTGGATGCAGAGGCTGTTCTGGGTGAAGCCTTTAGCCATAAGACTACTTTTTGAACTCTGAGGGATATCATCCTACACAATGGACTATCGCTGCAGTTACAGCCACCTTTGCGTGATTGGGTATTTCTGTATAGCAATTAAACCAGCAACATATTCCCCTAAATCAAATATACAATGATGGTCGTTTTGGAGTAGGTTTTTGTGTAGCCATTTATTTGAAAATAAAATCTGCCTTCCTGAGAGAGTGGTGCAATCTCCTGGCGAAACATTTCTAGGCCACTCTTCTCCTGCTGGATGTGCTTTGCTTTCTTTGAAGGTTGCTCTATATACTGTGAGGTAATCTAAACATGGGTAGTTTAACCAGCTTTTTCCCCACCTTTTTCTCAACTAACTGAATTTAAAGCTTCTCCCTTGTTTAGCACAGGGTTTGTTAAACTACAGCCCATCTAATCCACTGCAGTTTAAGGAAATTCACTGAAAATGTATTTGCTTCTCCTTAAAACAAAGGACAAATATTTTATTATGTAGTTATCCCAAGAACTGGCGTTCACGGAAATACAAAGCAGCTTTACTACAAGATGGTTTAAGGGAACAAGATTGACATTCTTCCAGCACAAGGCAGATACAGAACTTCAGTGTCCTGCTTACTGCTACTTCTGCCCTGGCTCCTCCTGCACAGCCTCTTCCTTATTGTCATCTGCTGCACGTTTAGCAGTTCTGTATTTTTCCCAGGGGTGAGGGGTCTCCTCTCCTGGCATTACTTTTAACCACCGATAGTAGTAGCTGCGGAAGCCATCAATTTTCTCCAGGTATGGGTTCTTTGACTTATACTGCAAACAGAAATCCAACAAAACAAGTTTTTATTAGATGAGAGCTCACTTCAGAAGCAGCTTATAGCTATTGCATGCTGGTATTGAAGAAACGGCTATCAAGTAACTGTCAGCCAGATCAGACAAACCCAAAGGAAAAGGACTTAGGCAGACATCTATGTTTCTCCTGATTGTTGGTGTCCTTCGTGATGCCTTCACACTCTGACCAGTCATGGCTACTTACCCTGTCAAATTTTGGAGGGTACTGTGCAGCAAACTCCAGCTGGCGTATGATAACTTCATTGGGAGGCACTTGGTTATTCCTCATATCTCGCAGGATCTCTATCAGGTAACTGTAATGCAGCTGCCTCACGGCAGCAGCAATGAGGGTGCTGTAGATATATTTGTTGGGGGTTACTCCAGACCTCTAGAAACAACAAACACTGAAGTTAAACTTGTTTATCTGCCAACTAGCACAGGACTTCTAGAACAAGGAGACACACAGGCACCTCCTACACAAGGAGGAAGGCTCTCACTTCAGAACCAGTGTAGCAGCTTCCTATCCCAGCGCAGGTAGGACAGACCACTGGAGCTGGCACCTACTCTAGAGTTGTATGGTTTTGGAGTGAGAACAAAACCACTCAGCAGAGAAACCTCAGCAACTCTTTTTATGTGTTAACACTTCACTCTGCCTCTTCCTGCAGCTCAAACCCTAACCAACAGGGTTTATTACCTTCAAATCTGAGAGTAACTGCAGTCCATCTTTCTCTCCTCGGCAAGCGATTGCCAAGTTACAAAATGTCTGGAGGTTAGGCGATAGTCCTCTCTTCACTAGAGCTGGCAGCACACTCTGCAAGATACAAATGTCAACGTTAGTTTCCAGAGCACTGAACGTTCTGGAACAGAAGCCCTAAATACTTAAGTTAACCTGAGCACTGGTTTGTGGAAAACAGTGTAAGATCCCCAGTTTCTACTGCGGATACAGAAACAGGTCTTGCAGTGAAACAGGTAAACTGAAGATTTGAGACAAGGAGGTGGTGACAGTGCTGGTTCTGAGTTTTTCTCACCTTTGCTCCTTCCAGGTCTCCCTGTTTACTTTTCTTCCTTATTAAAGTGTTAAAGAAGGTCACATCTACTTTCACTTTATGCTCATCTAGGAGTGCCAGCAAAGAGGACTCGGAGGGGCTTTGGGGTTCCACCAGCTCAGCCAGTAACGTAAACGTTTTAATGTTGGGTTCTGCATTGTCCTCTTTCATTTTATTCAAGAAGCCCTCCACATCCCCCATCAAGGCCAGTCTATCAGATGGTGTGGCCACTGTCCCCAAGGAAACCAAGGCTGTGTCGGGCATCCTGGAATCCAGCAAGTTGGGCAAGTTGCAGAAACGCTGCTTCCAGCTTAGGCGTGCTTGTTCCTGCTCCATCTCATTCTGGCCTCTCCTCACCAACACTCCAGTCCTGCTGTGAGCTACACTGGGGCTGTCGAGAGCAGCTGCTTCTGTTTCAGCCTGATTCACATCTTTATTTTGTTGCCGCATCGGTTCTTCTGGCTGCACCGAACTCTCCTGAAATAATTGCTTTTCCATAGCTTCCACATCCAGCTGGACAGCAGGTGCACTCTCTGATCCCTTCTTCCTCTGATTTTTCACCTTTTCCTTCTGCCTCCCGGGTGCAAGCCTTAGCTGAGATGAGTTCTCATGGGTGGGTCTGAGCAGGAGTTCAGAAGCCACGACTGGATCTCCTATCCCACAGTCTCTTGCAGCACGCAGCATCAAATTGTAAGAGTGGCTGTTAGCCTTTATTCCAAGTTTAGTCATTTGTTTCCAAACCTGAAAAGGCGAAGACGAACACCAGATGTATGTAGTATTAAACACCAGATGTAGGTGATAGTAACAGGAGCATTTCTAGCACACTGTAAGCATATCTGCCTTGCCCTCTGTTACAGTATCTACCTGCAGAAAAGGAGTGAATTTACAGCATGATGAGGTGAGACAGTGAACAGCTACCTTGTGCTAGTACAGATCATCCAGGGCAGTTCACCGGTGTACGTCTGGTTTACAGAACTTCTCCTACGAGGAGCTGAACCCCTCCTACTTAGTCAGCTCTGAGCAATCTGCTGCCTTCTACGCCTGCTCCTGACAAGTTACAATACAGCACTTCTTCCTCCCCACTCAGAACATGAGGACAAACCTGTAAGGCGTATCGGAAGCCATTTTCGCTGTCCTTTATGCAGCTCATGAGAAGGAAGCTGAAAGTTTCAGCCGTGAGAACATGGCCCTTGTGCACAATTTCCTAAAAGAGGAGAAAGAGCATTAAACTTCCCAGTTACCCCAACAGTCTGTTGCAGCTGACTGTGAAGTTTAAATACTACTGTTGTCTTCTAGGGATACAGCAGCAACAAAGCATTGGGTGAAGTCCCAGTCCTGTGAGCAGAACGACCACTCCAGGAGAAAAAGAGCGCCAAAACTCCTGTATAGGTCCTAGCTTCTCCCTTACAGGAGCTACAGGGAATGTGGAGGCAGGAACAGCAATCCTTTTAGCTACTCCCAGACTGACCCTTCTGAGAAGAGCTGCTGTAAGGGCTCTCAAAGGAACTAGGTATCAATATATGGGTCTTCAAAATTAACTGAGACAGACACAGTAGCCCCGAACCCCACAAAAACTTGGTTAAGTCTTTAACACACCTGACCAGCATTTTAAAGCTCACCTCTGCAGCTGTCTCCTTTTATGTACTTAAGGTTAATGTTTGGTATGTACCAAGACAATTTCACTGTAGAAGACTAAGGATCAATGAAATATAAACACGATCTGTAATCACCTCTGCTGGAAACAAAATTAAAAAAAATCTGTGCAATATGGCAACTCCCAGGAGCTTTAACCAGAGCAGACTACACTTAATATGAGAAAAGTCACTTACTTACCTTCAGTACATCAAAGCACATCCTGAGATCTGAGCACAGGGCACACACCTTCAGCAGTGCATGGTAGGTGATCAGGTTCAGCTCTTCATTCTTGCTCTTTAGCTGCTGCCGTAATTTGAGAGCACTCTGCAAGCCTGAGTCTTTCCATGGCGATTCGGCACAGGCATTGAACAGGGCTGTGTAAGTAGCCTCGGTGGGAGTTAAGCCTCGTTTTTTCATCTAAGGGAAGAGAAGAACAACTGGAACAGGCTTTTTAGGAAAAAGAGTTCTATAATTTCATAATATGGTTTTAAGAGTTTCAGGCTGAGAAGATACAAACACTAACTCAAAGGCATTTTGGAGACAAAGTAATGTGACCAAATGCTTGGAACAGTTCTAGCTTAGAAAATATAATGAAGGTTTGAGAGAGGAGGGAACATAAACCTACATCGTTGTAGAGCCTGAACGCCTTTTTCACGTAGCCAACCCTGCCGCAGCCACCAATTAGAACAGTGTAATTGCTTTCTTCTGGCTGCAGCATCTGCACCTCAAACAGCTCCAGAGCCTCCGCCAGCTACAGGGAAGAGGAGAATTTATGATGAGGCAGCAACAGAATCAATTACAATGGATATTAATATACACAGTTGTGGGCAGGTTGTGGTAGAAGTCCTACAGAGCACGGGATTCGTCACAAATTCCTCTTTTACCTCCTTCTGGAAAGATACTAAGTGATAGGATGATAGAGACGAGACAGAGCTGCAGGGGTTTGGGATGAGAAGTGGTGGCAGGCAAATGTCAAAGCCAGGGATGCCAGAGGGGATGGCAGGCTGACTGGATGGAGACAGGACTGAGGAAAGGCTCAATTTTTAGAAAAAATAACTGTCTGGACACCCTCAAAAATGATGAGTTAATGCTGTTCCTATTTTCAGAGGGAAAGCAGACATAGAAAGGTGCAACCATCTGCCCAGCACCATAATCCAGGTATCGCAAACAGATGTGGAGTACGTCTTTCATCCCAACAAGGCTGTGCTGTTTCTCATCGATCAAATGCTATTAAAACCCAAATAAGCGGAGAGCTGGCCACAAACCTTGTCTTCTTTGATGAGGGCCTTACATTTTAGGAAGTACCAGTACGGGGTGTTCTTAGGACCACGTCGTGGTTTTCTTTCCGGTTCTTCCTCTCCATCTTCTTGAAGCTTTAAATTCTGAAAGCGTGACGTGGTTTTGTGATAATATTTTCTAGAAGAAAATTTATCAGACAGCGTCCCGAACTCCACACCTTCATCATCCTTCTCTTCCTCACCAACAGCTTCAGTGCGGCTGCCAGCATCGCTCTCTCGCAGGTCGCTACCGGGCAGCTTGCAGGACGCCTGTGACGAGCTGAACGGCCTCCCGCCCGGCAGCGGCCCCGGAGGCCGGAGCAGGC
>NW_010517602.1:0-442 GCF_000687285.1 Phaethon lepturus
CCTCCGGGGGACTGAAGGAAGCCCCTCGCTGCACCTTGGGCAGCTCTGGAAATTGAATCTTAACCTATTTGTAATTACTGCGCAATAGCCACTCGCTAATTACTACATAAAACCCCTCGCCGTAGAGAGACGGATTTATGGATGAAATTCCCTGATCAACATTCACGGCAGCACCAGGAAGAAATGTGTGGGGTAGCAGGGAATACTTTTTTTTTTTCCTTTTTAATTATTTCTCTCTGTTTAATCTTGGCTGACCTTGGAGTACGTTAAGGAAGATTTAACACTTGCTTCCCCAGGAGTCTTTCCCGATGGGCGCTGGCCACAGGGACCTGCCGATTGAGACACTGGTTGCCCGCGCGGGAGCGAGCCACCAAACTCCCTTGCAGCACCATAAAATCTTCTCTTATTTCCCAAGCAGACGAGGCTGCGGGAGAGCAGCCGG
>NW_010517602.1:706-1458 GCF_000687285.1 Phaethon lepturus
CCCTGAAGACCCTCTGCCATTTCACTGCGGGGCTCAGGGGCCGATGCCGCCCGGCCTGAGCCGGCGCGGCGGTTCCTGCGGTCCAGTTCCTGTTTGCCCGGATAATAGCTGGTTATTGGGCGGTTTCAGATGTTTACCCTCTTATAAAAGGTGTTTGCTAACCGGATTTAGCCGGGCAGCTCGGTGTTCGCAGAGCACCGGCAAGCTGCTGGTTTGGATGGGCGGAGAGGAGGGAGCGAGGCCGGAGCTTGTCGCTTTGCCTGGGAACAGGGTGCTGCCGTCCCCCCGGCCGCGGAGCCTCGCCCTCCCCTGGAGAGGGCACGGACGTGTCCGGGCAGGGTCCCAGACGTTCCTGGGAGACGTGCACCCGAGTTCTGGGAGTTCCCGGGGCAATTAGCATCTCGGTGCTAACAGTGGTTTTCTCCTCTGTCTAGGCAACTCCTTCATCAAGGTGTGGATCTGCTTTTGTCTGCGCGCTAGCAGTGCGTCTCGGGGAGTTTAATTAGAAGCTTGGCGTGGCGTGCGCGGTTGCGACAGAACTGCTTTGTACAGGCGATCACCACCAGCTGGGTCAGTAACCCCGTGCTGCCCCGGGGGCTTCCTCCCCTGGGAGAAAAGATCCTGCTCCTGGGACACCTTCAGCATGTGCATTTTTCCCCGCTCCGGCTGCTGTCGCGGTGAGGTTGTGCTGGTGTTACAGCCGCGCTCGGGGCGCTCGGCGCCGGGACCGGGTCAGATGCAGCCCCGGGACA
>NW_010517602.1:1526-2041 GCF_000687285.1 Phaethon lepturus
TGCCAGAGGCACCTTTCATGTCTCTAGGAGCCCAGTGGAAGTCAGCACCCCTAATTACAAGGCAGCGCATCTCTACGTCCTGTGACCAAAGCTCTATGTAGAGCAAAGGTAGGAACAAGCCACCAGAAGAGCAAATAAATAAAGAAGGCAGCTTTAATAATGGGGTAATTACCTAGCTTAAGTACACAATCATCTAGCATTTTGCTAAACTTTATGACACATGATGACAAGTTAATAAATGAGATGTCTTACCAGCAGTAAAACAGCTGTTACCAGCCACCTTGTATGTCTGGGTAGCCCAGAGCAAAAAAAACCACCAAGCCAAATGAAAAGAAACTGGTTATTTCTGTTTGTTGAAATAGCCCGGGTAATAAATCACCATTAATGATGCTGTCATTTATCAAAGGGAAAGCTCTTGTTGCAAAAGCCTTTGAAGTCATGGCACCTATAATTTCCTACCTATAAAAAGGTACCTTTGTGTATGTGTCATACCTGGGACTGGCGGCAGCCGGAGG
>NW_010517603.1:0-6962 GCF_000687285.1 Phaethon lepturus
AGGTGCCCCGTCGGCACTGAGGGACCCGGGCGAAGCCCGCGGGTCCGGAACTCATGTGTCCCTCCGCGGCATTTTAGCAAGGCGCTGCTTATGAGTTTCGTGCTGTTCTTTCGTTTTAAAAGTAGAAGATAATAGCAGGTAGGATGCTTGATCCATGTAGTGAAAACTGTCACTATTCTTTTTTGAAGACGAGCTGTTAATGATTTCTTCTGAAAAAGGAACAAGATTCTTTTCTTCTTCTAAGAGATTTGGCTGGTCTCAAAAGTCATTAACAGGAGCTAGAATAATACCTCGGTTTTTTCTTCTGTGTGGGCTGCCAGAACACATACACGTTGAAATCTGTTGAAAGTCTTCTCTCCTCCCCACCTTAATTCCCAGACCAGCTGGTACGGAAGGTTAGTGCCTGTGCCACCTTTCTGAAAGGGGACTGCTGAAAAGCCTGATCCGAAGCCCAGCGAGCTCAGTGGAGACCTTTTTGTTGGCTTCTCTGGGCTCCGGATCAAGTCCTCGAGGATGTGGCAACTGCGGATGGGCAGAATCCGCCACAGCCACCACGCTGCAGGGCTGCGGGCGCGAAACCAGGCGGGATGGGCTGTGAGTGTGGGTCGCTCGCCCTGCTCCTGGTACAGAGCGTCTGTGCGTACCGAGACCATGGCAATGTAATTAACAGAAAAAGAAAAAAAAAAAAAACCCTCACAAAACCCTCTAAGGCCAAATTTTTGAAAGAGGCTCTCAGTGGGTTTTCAGCACTGATGGATTATTCTTAGAGAAGTGTTTTTCCCACGTCTGAATTCCTCTTGACAGATGCTGACACAGAAATGTGGGAAAAAAAGAGTCTAGGTTTCAAACAAAGATTTTAGAAGACATTTTTAAACTGGAGGCTACCACCTTTCTCATTTTTCACACAGTGTCACTCACACCTTATTTAAAAAAAAAAAAAAAAGAAGGTTTTGTTTTCTGACCACTTCCAGTTGCCTCTGTGATCTCCTGATCCTGCCTGTGGCTTCGTTCCTACAGTGCATTTCTTGCCTGGCACCGCTACGCGTCAAGCTGAAGGCTGGCTCCTGGCCGCGTGTCCTCGGCAGGGGAGCAGCTACAGGGTGGGGAGCGCACAGGGGGGACATGGGGCACCCAGAACATGCCTCCTGCTAGATTCAGAGTTTTGTTTATGGGTAAGAACATCATACACTGATGTGTGGAGCCAATAATTTAAATTTGTTGTAAGTCTAAAGTTTTAACAGTCCCATCCGATTCAACAAGCAGCTGTTATTAGTCCTGTTTGTTACAACAATGGTAACACTTTTATTTTCCAAATGATCTAATTATTGCTAATTCCAATTAATAATGGATTTAAAATTGTTACACACAAGCTTCCTAACATCTGTCCTGTTCTCCGGCATTATGCTCACCTTTCTGTGTGCTGTCAGAGCGAGCAGCTGGCGTCCCCAGTTCTTCTCTGGGAAGACGGATTAGTCTCCAGTAGCTGTTATTACCAAGAATTAAAACAGAATAATCCAGAAGCATCCTCAAGCTCAGTTTCCCAGTCCTGGGAAGCTGAGGCGGTGCTGGGAAGGGGTGACTCAGCACGTGCCCTCTTGCCTATGCTGCCCAAAGCCGGAGCTGCTCCGGCGGTGGAGCCTCGTGCGGGGCTGCAGCGGTCGGTCCTTCTGCTCCCGGCCGCTCCCCGAGTCTTGCCCGGACCACTTGTCCTGGCTCTAGCCTGCACCGTGCTCTCCAGCCACATTTGCAGCCTCTGCCAAGGCAAGTAAGGAGTGATGATAACTTATTCTTTTTTTTTTTTCCAGTTTGGGTATCTGTTTGCCGTGAAGCAGACTGAGCATCCCAGCTTGCACCGCATCAGCCAGAGGCTTTTTGAGAAAACAGTGACAATCTTCCTAGTAATTAGGAGAAAAAGAGACCCTAGACAGAGATAGGAATTCCTTCTGCGGGAGGAAAGATATGTACATTTGACGTACGTGTTTCTAGGGAACCAGTTCTTGCTCAAAATTTTGTATTTATTGCTTCCCAGGATCTCAAAGCTGCTCCAGTTCAAGGCTGTGGCACAAGTCCAGTTGCTTTCAGCAGAAGCAGAATGAAGTCTGGTATTTACTATACTATTTTCTTGCCTGAGGGCTGTAGAAAGGACATGCTGAACGTTTATTATCATTACAACAAGATGCTTCTCCTTTTTTTTTTTTCCCCTGAAGTCATTCTCATCATGACTGTGAGATTCCCATGCATCTGAAGAGTCATTTCATTACCCTCTCATATTTTTCTTGCCTGGCACTTACTGTTACCAGTACTATAATGGTACGTATGCTCAAAAAGGAAAGGTATGAGTTTAGACTAATCAGATTTCCAGCAAAATCCCAGGCAAGTTATCTTTCTCCAGGTGCAAATTATTTGATTACAGGTATGTGCTAGAACCTCTTGAAACACTCTGGCGCTCACTGGTTGAAGAATTAAAATTTGATGCATTGCACTCGCTGCATCCAGCCTTCCTTTGTACAGCAATAATCCTTATTAACTCTCCTCACGGGGGAGAGAGACTCTTCCCTCTGCAGTTGGCCCCACGATCGCCCACTCACGCCCTACCCCTTGCTCGGTCTCCGGATTGAGGGCAGGCGAGAAGCTGGACGCCCGCTCTGCTTCCTGGCTTCCCCTCTTGCCCTGGGTTACTGCCCCTCTGCTCGGCCAAGGGGGAAGAGGGAGGGATTTGAGCAGGAGCCGCTCACCTTCTCCACCCCACTCTCTCTGGGGTACTTGCCTGGTGGCTAACGTTGGCCTTCCATGCCCAGCTGGCCTGCACACAGCCTCCAGCCGGTCCCCGCTGGAGTCGCTGCTCCAGGTGATTCAGCAGAGCATCACCCACGGGTCCCAGTGCCGCGCAGGTTTGGCACTCTGCTGCGGTCAGCGATCGCGCGTGTGCCTGAACTGAGGAGCTGCACATCTCAGACGGCTCTGATGGGTGATTCAGCAACCTGCAACCCAAGCGGAGGCTAAAATCATTGTCAGCCATGTGTTCCGAAGGCATGGTTCAAAGCATTTGGTTGAAATCAAGCTATTTTAAAAGAATTCACAGCAATGAAATGTGTCATGCTTTGGTTTCAAGGTTCCCATGACGATAATGCTTTAACTGGCATTGACGCTGCGCACTCCTGCCTTTGCTCCACGCCAGCCACCTCCCGTCCGGCGGACGTGCTATCGACCTCTCAGTCCCTTGCTTTCCATTTCATTAGACGGGTGTCTAATTGACGCTTGTCTGCTTTTTTACCTATTGCAAAACATTCTAGGAGCAGGAACGGCTGTGTTGTGGAACAAAATTACTTCAAGTTTTCTGCCTGTTTTTGCTGGGCAAACGTTCAAGTTACCTGCCTGTTTCTGCAGAGGCTTTGCAGGCTGGAGATATTAAAGACATTCAGTATCTTTCTTTCTTGGACTTACTTTTAAATGTCAGAAGGTGCTTTTGTTTCCTGGAGGGCTACGTGCCCTCTAGACAGATGAATTACTACGCAGATGCACCGGCGCCAGAGGCATTGTAACTCGTGAGCTGCAAGAACTCCTCCTTTTGCTCTCAAATATTGGCCTCTGCTCTAATCACTATCAGATTTTAAGACACAAAAGGTAGCGCTAAGTCCCTGAAATATTTATTTCCAAGGCCTATACCTGCCTGCCCTGTTTAACGTGCGCAGCCGGGCAACGTGTACTCACTCACCCCTTGCCGCTCCCGAGAGACACGTTTAAAAGGCCAGCCGGGGTCCGCCTAAGGAGGCGGCTGCACAGCAAGGGCTTGAATTAATAACTTCTGAACTGCAGGGCAAGACCTTCCCCGCCAGACCGCTTCCCTTCCTCTTGCTGTTCCATCTGAGCTCGGCTCACTGAGCTCACCGCAAGCCTCCCTCCGGACGGAGCTACTCGGCAGCAGCCGTGCGGAGCCTTTCCTAACCTGGGATAAACACACTAGATGTTTAAACGACTGGCATTTCCCATTTAAAATAGAAACTACAACCACACTTTGAATTCATTTACTCTCTTAAGTCGAATTAAAATTCATGTGGCAGGAACTGGGAAGTGCAAACTGATCTTCCAGTGACATCCAGGCACAATTTCCCCAGGGTCAGAGTGTGATTGAGCATTAGCTGCCCATCTAGATGGGAACAGTGCTTTCAAACATATTATTTCAGATTAAAGTCTGCCATTAGCATATATTTTAAGCAGCACATCACAAGCGAGTGGGTGGAGGGGCAAGTTTTACAAAATGGCCTTCAATAGAAGAAATAAGAAAAGAGCAACAATGCAATAGCAATTGCATTTGATTTTCTGTGGACAGTTACAATTTAGACTCTATTATTCAAAATACAAATGGCAAGTACGTAATAGCTACTCATAATGGAACTTCAGAGCGATTGGAAAAGAAGGGCTTTAAAATGGATTTGATAGTCCTTGAATTTTCAGCTGAAAAGCTTGGATGACAGAACAAAGAAAACCAATATGACATGGTAAATCTGCCCTCTCCCTGAGCTGATGGGTATTGTCTAGTGACTCCACTGGGGTCTGGATCTTCAGCCTTGATTTTTTATTTTTCCTTTTTTTCTCCTTGAAATCATACAGAATGCCACTGACGGCATGTTCAGCTCCCGCCTGACAGCTGGCCACACGATTTCCACTGTGGTACGAAAAACCAAGAGATAACACTGGCAGACAGCCAGTTCATACCTGTGTCCCCGAGTGCTCCAGCCCGCCTCGTTGCCCAGGTCGGCAATCTTCTGGTCTTCAGATCGGCACAGCCCGTATCCGTGGGAAGCGCAACCCCTCCGACCTTCTCTGAAGATTGCATCTTCCTTTGCTGTGGTAGACGCTTGGCTCCAGAAGCCTCCGAGCCTTTAACACCCCTTAGCGTATGTTTTCTTCTTAGGAGGCTCTTCTTTGGTTCTTCTTCACACTGCGTAGGAGTACAGGACAGAAAAACAAGCGAACAAACAAACCATATTTTCCTTAACAGAAAAGTCATTGCTAATAAAAGTGCCTTGACAATGAGTGGAAAGGGTAACTCTTTTTTTGCACGTGTGATGTACATACAACTGTTACTGTGCACATTCGTTTCTTCATCTTTGACAGCAGCTTACTCCTGGGGGCACCAGCCGGTGCACGTTGTTTTCAGCCTGCCTCTGAAAATCCAGACACAGTGAACAGGGACACTCCCAAGTTCAGGTGAGCCCTTGCAAAAAAATGCATTTAAAACCACACTTCACTGAGTTCACAAGGAGCCCTGTTGCCTTTGATGAAAAGTTCAAAACTCGTTCACTTTTCATAGTCTTAAAACTAAGCCCGTCCACAAGCGCGTTGCTGGTTCGAGGCCAAAGAGCTGAAACTCCGCAGGCGAGACCTCGCAACAGAGACGCTGCCCCTTGGAACCGCCCTGAGGGTGCCTGAGCCCCGGAGGCAGGAGGGCACAGGTCCCTCATCTGCACCTCGCCCGTCCTGGGCTGAGGGGGCAAAGCCTGAGATTTGGATGCATTTGACAAGGTGAGGAGAACTCAGGTAGCACCGTAGCATTTGCTGTACATTTTCCTGGCTTTTAAATAACGGCATCCTGTAAGGGCTCATCATCGCTGCTCCCTTTAAAGGCCTGGATAATTTAGAGGCATGACAGGTTTGCTGGGATGACCCACATACCAAAGGAAGGGAGGAATGAAGGCAGACGGGACTCAAAATATAGCGGTAACATATACATTTACTTCAAAACCCTGTCCCTTTGCGCAGCTCTGGCCAAAGGAAGAGAGGTGACAAAGCCGAAGGTTGCGTAAGCCAGCGAAGGATGGCTGTGCAGGGAAGCTGCCAGCAACTGCAGCGTCCTTCCAAGTTCTGCCTGGGTCCGAGTCACCACCAAGGAGACCTTGACGTGGTGGCAAGCGTGTCTGTGGGCAGCTGCGAACAGACGTGCCCGGTCAGAAGACCGGAGCCACGGAGCTGTGGCGAAACTCAGCGGGTCAGCTGGGAGGGATCTTCGTGCGTTTCCCCGTCTTCTGGAGGGCGGAGGACACGTGGCTAAGCGTCAGCGATGGGCATCCTCCCGCGTCGCCCCTTGTCCCGCCGGCGTTTTGCTGTGACCCTTGTCCTGTACCACACGCGTGGTGGCCAGGCTGGGGCACCAGCCGAGGCAGAGGACGGAGGGTGCCGGGGCTCTGGAGGTTTCCGGACAGGAAAGCAGGCAAGTGAGCCGGCGGCAGGCGCGCAGCGGGGATGGGCGGGCAAAAGCCTTTGCAGAGCTGAGCTTCGGCAGGTGACAGGAGGGGTCTGAGCACCGCAGTGCTCTGGATTTGCAAACAAACGGTGCAGAAGCACAAAAAATCGGGAAGGGGGGGGTGACAGTCACTCGCTCTGAAGCATTTAATATTTAGTTTTCAGCTAATTCAGTCAAAAGAGGTTATAAAATTATAATAATGGAATCTGAAGAGCATACTCCAAATGCCACTTCCCCAGGAGGTCTAAAGAGCTCAAATACAAAATTACCGATCATCGTGCTTTTTAATTTATAAGTTAAACTTGCCTTACCACCAAGGGAATGGAAAACGGCAAATGCGGCATCCTTTCTAAAACGGGCTCCAGGGGCAATCCTGGTTATTTTACATGTAACTTCCCTTCCAAGCAGCCTGAAAAACAGGATTAATATACGTGTGGAGAAATGTGATTGACCGGATAAAAAGTCCGGACACTGTCGTTTATAGAGAGCAGATCTCCTTGCTTGAAGGAGGCACCTTCTGGTCAGGAGGATGGATATTGGATAAGGAGGACCCCTAAGCACAGCCCGTGTGGGTCGCCAGGAAGATTTCAGCTGCGTTGCTCCGCAAAGGCTTTCGAAGAGGCTGAGCTGCTGCGGGACCGCGGGCGTGCGGGGGCCCAACCAGCCCCAGGGACGGGCAAACCTGGCAGAGCGCAGCCCGCTGCCCGCTTTGCCTGTC
>NW_010517604.1:0-511 GCF_000687285.1 Phaethon lepturus
GCAGAGTTGCTTTCAGCTTGTCCACAAATGTATTGACGCAGACCTGGACCCTCGGAGGGCTTCACCTCGGCTTCTTCCCCGCCCCATTTTTCCCACCCTGGGCTGATGGAGAGGAGCCTGCGGCGCTGGGCAGGGTCCCCAGCCCGCTGCCCCCCTGGCCTGCATGGGGACTGGGGGTCACCAATACATTTGTCACCTTTTGGCAACTCTGGGCAGGGAGGGGACACAAGCGTGAGTTGAGAAAACCGTGTTGGCACAGAGCGAACATGAACTTTCGTGCAGACGGAGGAGCCTGGGAGGGAGAAAGAAGAAAAAAAAAAAGAAATGGGGAAGAGATGGGGAAGGAGGGAGGAAACAGAAGAAAAGCGGAAGGAGGGTGGGAAAGAAAGCATGGAGAAATGAAAAAGAGGGATGAACTTCAGGGCTCTGCAGAAGGACAACTCGACCAGTCGTGCCGCATCTCCCTGGCCTTGGAGGAAGAGGAGGGGGAGGCAGGCAGCCCCTGCGGCAA
>NW_010517604.1:1303-1980 GCF_000687285.1 Phaethon lepturus
CCGGGGCCATGCCGGTGGGGGCGGGTCACCCTGACCTATGGCTGCTGGGTGACGACGTGCCCGGTGCTCAGCCCTGCGGCCGGACGGGTGACGGGGTGCGGTTAGGACAGCCCGGTGGGGACGGTGGTGCTGCGGATGATGCTGATGGAAGAGGAGGGATGGATGCAAAGGGCTGGGGTGATGCAGAGAAGAGTGGAACTGTCCCCCCTCACCCAAGTTCATGTTCAGCAGACGGCCACTCACCAGGTAAGCAGGCCTCAGAGCACAGTTTATTGTCCAGCGCTTTCACGTGTGCGATGCCCAAGTCATTGTTATTGTCACACCTCAGACCGAGGAAAGCGCCTGTCCTCGGGCCTGGAAGGGAGTTAAGGCAGTTAACGCCGCGGCTCGGCGCTGGGGCTTGCCGTTGCCTTTTTAGCGGTGGGGTGGGGGACTGCTGGTCTTTTCCTCTCCCCTCCCCACCCTCTTTCAAAAAAAAAAAAGATAAAAATGATGCATCTAGATGGGATTGGGTGAAGAGCGGACAATAACGCCTGGGCACGGTCCGAGCTGCTCCTTTCCTTGCACCGGCTGCATCGGAGGGCAGCGAAACAGCGACGATGTGGCGATGGGCGCCGGCTCGTGTGAACGCGCTCCCCCATCGCCCACCCGGGGTCCAACCAAACCTTCCCCCCGGC
>NW_010517605.1:0-20665 GCF_000687285.1 Phaethon lepturus
TTAGAAGATACAGTCTACATAGAAAACCCTTGCATTTGCACGTTTGAAAATGCAGTACCCTTTGCAGGGTGGGAGGCTGAACATGACTTTTTGAGGCTGCCACACAGTGTGGTTGAGTTGTCTTGCCCAAGATTTGCAGTTTTGGGAAGTTCTTGTGGTGAGGTGTTTGAACACTGGCCAGCGTCTGTGTTTCTGCGAGGTGTGATGCAGCCAGGTGCTGGGTACTGGCGCGTGGGCTCCACTTCAGGCTTTGAATAGTCTAATTGCAGTGAAGCCCTTTTAGATTGGTACAACAGTTTCTTCTAGAAAGAGGACGTAATTAAATCTAAGTCTGTCAAGGTCAGCTCTTCTGTGCTGATACTCACAAGGGCTACAATTAAATGCTATTGTGTATTTGCACATAAAACGGTTTCCACTCAGAGAACTATGCTTGCTGTACAGGTACTACACATCTTAATTCACCAATATATGTATTAGCAAGGTATGTTTGTTTGAGGACAGGATTGCCATTCAGAGGAACCCCAACAGACTACAGTAATGGGCTGAACAAAACCTCATGACTCAGAAATAACAAATGGAAAGTCCTGTACCTGGAGCAGACTCATCCCCTCCATCAGGACAGGTTGGGGACCAACCTGGCTCTGCTTGAGAAAAACCCAGGGCTCCTGGTGGAAAGTCAGCTGGGCACAAGTCACTGGCATCGCTGAAGGCTAAGAGCTTTCTGATCCAAAAAAAGACATTGGCAAACGGGTGCAAGTCCAGCAGGGGCCATCACTATGGTTGGAGGCTGGAGCACAAGCCCTGTGAGGAGTGGCCAAGGAAGTGGGGCTTGTTCAGCCTGGAGATGAGGCGGCTGTGAGGGCCCTTCACAGCAGCCTCCTGACACCTGAGGAGGTGACTGAGAAGACAGTGGCCATAAATTGAAAAACCAGAGCTTCTGACTGGGTATGGGTATAAGCAGAATATTTTTCAATCTTGAGAATTGACTGCTGAGCAGGTTACCCAGAGAAGCTTTGAAGTGTCAGTCCTTGGAGGTTTTCAAAACTTGACTGAACAAGAGCCCTGAGCAATCTGGACAGCCTTCAGAGTCCACCTTCCTTTTGAGCAAGAGGCTGGCCTAGAGAACTCCCGAGTGGTTTTTGTGATGCTAGATTCTACTTTTGAGAGAAACTGAGACACAGCGTTTGTAACGTGCTTGAGATGACATACCATCTGTGGCTGAACTGGGAATAGAGTTATTAAATTCTGAGGCTCAGTGGTGCATATGTGCATGCTAATGAGATCTCTTGGGTGAAAGAGCCGACACCGCTTGGGAAAATAGCCTTGAGAGAAATCTAGGTTAAATCCACACAGCATTCCATCATACTGATGTCTGAGATTCAGGCAGTCACAGGAAAAAAGCAGAGAAATTTCTGACATAAGAAGTGAGCAGGATAAGGAAGAGATGGAAACTGGAACAATCAAGGTTAAAAAGATAATTTAGTATTGATCATTTTAAGTGGAATAGGAACCTTCTAAGTTCCTGTTTTCAAACATTGATTTAATTCAGGATAAGGTTGAGAGGAATATTGCATTTAAAGTTACAGATTTATTCCGTATAGTTTTTGTAAGTATGGTGGAATGCAAGTCAATTATAAGTCAAAGAATGGAGGTGGGGAAAAGGTTTTATTTTGGCAATGTGTAAAAATTAAGCATTTTTCGGAATTGGACAGTTTAATGAAATGTCATGTTTGTCATGCTGTAATGTGTAGTGATTTCAGGACATGGTTTAGTGGGCATGGTGGTATTGGGTTGATGGTTGACTCTATGATCTTAAAGGTCTTTTCCAACCTTAATGATTCTGTGATTTTGTTTTCTGAAAGCAAAATGTATTCTGAAAAATGTCCCATATAACCTCTTAGGTTTGGGGTTTCTTGTTTTAAAAAGTGAACATCCCCATGGGACCTCTTGCTAGATATCTCTGCAAGCTTGCATCTGCATGTTTTGGTTTATGACTTGTGAACTGTTGCATCAGAACACTTTTCTTAAAATACTTGAGAGAAATAGGTGTGGAATGCAGAACAAATTTCTGTCACTCTGATTTATGAAAATGTATAGGTAAATTCATCAACACTTGCATATCATATGAAAAAAACCTGTCTCCAACCACTTCACTAGTCATGCTTATGAAAACTTTTTGTTTTCAGTACAGTATGGTGGCAATCCCGGATCTCTGTGGCTGTCAGCAGCACAAGAACTTTTGAAGTCAGCATCCAGACATTTAAAGACAACACATTTTCCAAGTGTTGTAGGTTTTGTTGAAGTTTTATGTTGAGAGCAAGGGAGAAGGCAGAAGAATCATAAAGACCCACAGCAAAGGAAGTAAAGGTTATGTGGAGCTTTATTACTTGTCCAGCACAGACCCAGCACTCTTGGATTGATTTCTTTTAAAGTGATTCATTGATCCTCTTCCTGCATAGTGTTAGTGTTACTTAAAAAAAAGCTGATATGTGTCTCAGAATCACAGAACAGTTGAGGTTGGAAGGGACTTTTGGAGATCATCTGGTCCAACCCCCCTGCTCAGGTGGGGCCACCTAGAGCTAGTTGCTCAGGACCATGTCCAGACAGCTTTTGAATATCTCCACAACCTCCCTTGGCAACTTGTGCCAGTGCCCAGTCACTCTCACAGTAAAAAAGTATTTCCTGATGTTGAGAAGGAATATGAGATGATATTAAGATCCTGTCGTGCTAATTGCTGTACAAAAAAAGAAAGGAGAGTAGTCCTTAGCCCTGAGTGTTTACAGTGACAATGCAGGACAAGAGGCACAGGGCTGTTGGTTGGTGGGGCAGGCTAAAGGTATAGAGCACTTCTGTGCCCATAGCCCAGCTCCTCTTCCCAAGAGTGTAGCACCCTGATGTGGTGAATGGTTTATCTTGTAGCAGTAACGAAGGGATAAAACAGAAATAAGGTGTGCCCACTGCTCTGTGGGTGGCAGAGATGAGAGAACTCTGCTTTGGGATGGGGAAAGATACGGGGGACATAGACACAGGATAAGAAGGAAATTATAGGCAGACTTGAAACCACTGGGTTTGGTGGTGAGAGAAGGGAGTTGGGGGATCTTGTAACTGGGCAGAGAAAAGAGCAACAATTTAGAGAACACAGATTGAAGAAAATAGAGTGAATGTAGTGTGTGGTTAGTTGTACAATTGCTGTAGACAGCCTGGGATGAGGACAAAAGCTGTGCATGTGAATCACCTGAAGAAGGTCCTTGCCTGGTCAACAAAGACGGAACTTCCAGGCCATCTAAATAAATGTTTGGTTTTTGTTTTTTTCTTTTCTTTTTTCCACTTTCTAGTCCATGTAAGATCAAGGCTAACAATAAAAATAAACACTTTACAATACTGCTCCCAAATTTAATCAAAGCAGCAGACTAAATAGTTATAGGCTTCTTCTTTACCCATCCTCTTTAATTGTTGGCTGCTATCAAGTTCTGTAATCTCTTATCTCAGAAGTTGAAGGCAGTGTTTAGGTAAATTGGGATTACTCACATCAGTTAAGAGTTGCAGGATTACTCTTCCAAGACATGCTTCTTTTATTGTCCCTCTATCACGTAGCTGTGGGTGAACTGCTGATTCACATCCTTTACATTCACTTTACAGTTGTAATTTTCCTTGACTTCCTGCAGAGAAATTGAAATCTTCATGTTCCACCATGTTTATCTCTAATTTCCTGGTCCACTTTTTTTGCCTGTGTTCTGATTTGTTTTTGTTCTCCCTTCGCCTCCATCTTTCCCAATACATGCAGCTACCTTCCTACTCACCAGCACTGATTCCCTTTTTAAGATGATCTTGAGCTGGCTGCTTATATTAATGTTTTTATTCCATGATGGTTATGACGTTTGAACCATGAAATGACTCGTTTGACAGACACCTCATTTTTTAATAAACACCCCGATTATTTGGTGAAAGGTAGCGTTCAGCTAATATGAAAATGACCTTGGACTTTGGAAGGCTTTTGGAATGTAGTTTCTTCCTACTGGATTTCCTAGTGTTGTACAACAGATTTTGTATTTACAATATTACTTTACAGAACATACACAGATATTAGAAATGCAGGAAGAGGTTAACAGTACCAACTGCCTAACAGTTAATTCTAATTAATTAATCTCCTTGGTAATCCAAGCTATTCTGCTTGCTGCGGCAAGCAACGAGCAGAACTAAGGTCTGGTATTCATGCTGTTCTTCAGGCAGAGAGCCTTTGGCCAGATGGACAAGTCCCTGTCCGTCTTGACAGAAGAGGAGCTGGCAGTGCTGCCACGGAAGGGTTGCAGTGTTCAGATATCAACTGCACATAAACAACCATAGCTTGTTTTCAGGCTTCATCATCTGGGTAGAAAGAATACGTCACTCCTTGTGATAAGCGAGAGGTCTCTGAAGCATCTATTGTATATAAAGTCTGTTTTTCCAACTAGCAAGTTAAAAGTTCATTGTACTTAAAATTTATATTTAATTTTATTAGGAAGCATAAAATTGCTGCTTGAGAGGCAGATCAGTATGATGGCCTTCCAGATTCGCAGCATCTGCCAAGTGAGGAGTCTTGCAAAAGCCTGCCTTTATTTCCCATCTGCAACAAGTAATAAATAGAATACCCAGCTTGGAGCAGTCTTCAGGCAGGAATACCATGGGAGGAATGCAGACCTCTTTCTAAATTAAGTTCATTTTAAATTGACTGTCTTTGGGAGGTTTTTCTACAGATGTCAGATTTACAAGTCAAGGCAGGCAAGCCTGACCAACAGAATACAGTTTATACAGCCCTTGGTCAGTATTTTATTTCAAGATTTTTTAGCTTCCCTAATTAAGAAACACTTTCCGGGAGTCATCATTAACTTACCTTCTCCCCATTCCACTAGTTAAAGCTGCAGTTGGTCAATATTTGGCTTTAGGAAGCTCAGTCTGCCCCACTGCATTCTGTCCATCTGAGTGAGCTAACTGGCATGCAAAGGATCTCGGAAGAAAACTGTTCTGAACAGCTTCCATCCAGTTCTACCCACACTAATTCTAAGCTTTTATATGTGTGTGTGTGTGTGTATATATATGTGAATGATATATGTGAATGATGTTAGATGCGTAATTATGGACAGTTTGTGTATTATACTGCAGACATTTTTAGTTATATTTGGAATACTCAGTAATACTCTGCATCTGGTTTCTCTGTGGATCAAAGACTGCGTGTTGGTTCTGAAAGACATTTCCCCTTTCCAAAGTTATTTTTATTGCTATTGTATCTATTTTTAAATTTGGGCCATTGTCTTCAGCATAGGTGCACAACAGTCATACAATATTCTGGACTCCCCACAGCATATCCATCATATCTGATTTAGGTGGATTCTTACGTAATTGATTCATACAAATTTTTTTTAATCATATAATTGATGTGTCCTTAATTTCTGCATAGGAACAAGGTCTGATAATCTTCTCACCCATTTTAATATGAACTAGGCATATGCCTTGTAAGTTTTTAGACTGCCTCACTTTTATAATGTTAAAGCAATTACATTCCACTATGTACAAAAAGCCACAAGGGGAAAATCTAAGTAATTACCAAGTCTAATTATACACATTTGTGGCTCAGTATTGGAGTTGCTTAGAAGAATTTTGTGATGTTACCCCAAATATGAATTTGGTCCTTCTGAAATTTGGCATTTATTTAAAGTAAAAAAAAAAGTAGCGTTAAAATTGAACTGAAAAGAGTGAGAGAATATGTGGCCAGTAGCCATTAATAACTGCTAACGTTTGCAAGTTTAGGGATTCTTAACTTTGTTGTTTTTTTTTTTAACCCACTCCAGAACAGTTAATGCTAATTGTTGTAAATATGTTTTTGTGAAGATTTCTGTAATTGAGAGGTGCTTTGGTAAATAGTTTGTGGTATCATTTGTCCATCTCCAGAGTGTTTCCATGGTTCCAGTAAGAAGACAGAGTGCAGTTTCACATTAGCTGCTGTGGTCACTGATGAAGGGATCTTTACTCAAAACTGCAGTCATTTTGCAATTTCTCTGTGAGAAGATGACCGGTTTGAGAGAATCTTGCCAGCGTCTTTAAATCTCAAATGAAAGAGAATTTGATGCTTCTCACTTGCTATCTACAGGAAAATTGTTCCTGCAGAGCTTGAAGCTATTTTCAGGTTGGGAAGTTCTGAGCCATTAATTTTAACACTGTAAGATTTAGTGTACAAGTGGCAGAGAGATGCTTCTGTTTCACGTCTTGTCCATGGGAAATGGGCTAATCAAATGTTTTCCAATTAGAACAATCGGCTCATCAAGGCAAACAAGCCAGTATTGGGCTTGCATCCAGTTCCTCCTAAGGCATTTTGCATCAGAGAATATTAGTTCTGTGGTATCATCTTAATGTTGAGGATTCACCAGGGAGTTGGAACTACACGGGGCAGGGATGAAGAAGAAGAGGGGATAGAAAAGGACCGGAACAGCAATGATTAATTATTGCTGCTCACAAAAGTAGAGAGGCATATTTTTAGAGGTCAGTCTTTATCTCAAGTACATGCTGCTTTCTTTTGTCAGATACCTCTGGCAGTGGAAAGCTGACCTAGAGAAAAATTAGTCAGTGAAGCTGCAATCTCATGTTTGTGCTCTGGCTTCAGAAGCTGGTGCTGCTATCTGGGAACAAAGCGTGGTTGTAACTATGTGGGGAGAGGCACTAATTCAGCACTGTTCCTCTTAGCGGGGATCCACTTTCACTTCATGTTCTTTTCTTTCAGAACATGAGTCACCTGGAAGGAGAGTGAGCATCTGTCGCACTTTCTCCTCTTGCGGTGCGGAGGGTCAGATTTATATAGTGAGGGATGAATTACTCTTTTGGGTCAATTCAGCCCGAACTAAGCTGTCATGGCAACAATACAAAAGCTTAGCCAGCTTAGCCATGGTACAGCTACTAATATAAGTATAATTTAGTTTCAGTGGGTTATTTGTAATATATTAATTTAAGGTGGTTTTAAACTGCTTGACGGTGTACTTATTTTTCAGATTCAGAAGAGGAAGTTAGTTCTATGTTCTCCTTCAACAGCATAAAATGTTTTCAGTGTTACCTAGTGCTTGTGGTTCCTCTGTACTGAGATGCAACACCTCGATGCACTGTCCTAAGCAAGAGGCTAAAGTGGGTTTGAACTCTTGCTCTAAATTTGGTGTGCTGTTTTCAGTAGGCTATGGACAAATCAATGCAATGGGCAGCTACAAATACAAAATATGTTACTGTGCCACCATTAGGGATGCCTTCAAAATAATAGTAATAAAATGCTGGTAGAGGATCTAAAGAGTTGTTTAAATGTATTGTTTACATCTGTCATCTTGTATATCAAAGCAAAATTACTTAGGGTGGAATACTGATAAACTTGTCCTTCAGGTTCCTCCTAGCATGGTAAAATTGTAAAAGTTACTTTCCTTTTTCTAATTATTTTTGTGGCTTATGCAAAATTAATTTCCAGGTTCATGCTGTGTATGCCTTCTGCACCATTTTCCAGATGCGTATTTTGTAAGTCTTTCTGATGTAAAAATGGCAGAGGCAGTTATTCCACTAATGGATACTTCTGCTTGGAGTTTAAAAAACAGGGATGAAATAAAAGCAGCACTGGGAAGGAATAAAGATACTCTTTATATTCTTCACTAGGGAGTATTTTGGCATTGTATCCCAGAGCCAGTTTGTTATCCATTTTTCTGACATTAACTTGTAACAATTTAAATGATAGCTATTTAAAAAAGTTTCAACTGGGTGTCCTTTATGCATTGAAATATCTAGGGAAATAGTTACCTAATGATACGGGGCAACATAAAAATAAAAATCCTTGTTTTACCTGGTTTAGATTTATAATTGAGATGATTTATAGAAGAATCCACAGTGCATCTTAACCTGACCTGAAAGTTAATTAGATTACCATGGGTATTATGTTCTATTCTCAGTCTTTGCAAACAGCCAGGTTGAAGACCACACAGCTAGTAAACCTGTAATTCTTTACACTGAATTTTTTAAATAATTAGTAATGTAAAAACTTTTAAAAGTTGTTACTTGTCTTTTAATTCTGCTTTCTCAGTCCACGGCAACTGTTTTCTAGCCACTTTCACTTTGCCTTGTAATGTATCCCAGAAGTGTTGGTTTGGAAGAGGCCTCTGGAAGTAATCTAGTCCAGCCTCCCTTTAGAAACAGGATGGTTGCCAAAGCAAGATCAGCCATGGCTTTGTCTAGTTGAGTCTTGAAAACCTCCAAAGATGGAGATTTCACAGCCTGATTTACTGCAGTAGTTTGCAAGGTAATGCAAAACAAAATCTGTGAAATATCTTTGGAGTTCGACTCTAAATATTTCTGAATCAGATTTTGGCAGCTGTTGCCTGGCAAAGAAGCTGTATTGCCACTTCTGTGTGGAAGATAATTGCAGTACTGTAAAGGTGGGTTTCATGTCACCTAATTTTAGCTGCATGTGAATTAGGTACCTAATTTGTTAACCAAGGAATCTCCCTTTATCAGTGCAAAGAAGTCCCTCCAAAAGACTACTGCCTCTCAGGGATGGTTGGGATGAGTCATTCTCAGGAAGCGCCTCTTTTCCCCACTGTTTACAGGGAGGGTCCTCTTTCCATTTAGTGTCAGACTTGCTTAGATGGCTTCGGCCAGATGAGGGGCGTTCCTTCCCCACTGGACCAAGGCAGCATGGAGACTACACCCACGACTTTGTTCACGTGGAAAAACATTGTAATTAGCAGATACTGCAAAAAACCCATGAGGCAGAACATCGACTGACAACCATAGCTGTCGATGACGATTCAAGCACTTCCTTCTCATGCTCTTCCTCCATTTTCTTGTTTGGGGTTTTTTTTGTTTATTTGGTTGTAATGATTTCGCCTTGGTCATCATGCTACCCTATTGTTTTTTTTGGTTGCACAGCGGTAATGAATTGCTTTGTATTTATTTGAATTCTGATATTTTCCCAGGATTATTATGGCTTGGAAGTGGGTGACTCAAACATGGGGGGGGGGTGTTGGATTGTTTTGTTTTGTTTTCTTTTTTTTTTGGATGTGAGTTATGCAAACACTTGGGGGAGGAAAAAGCGTTGTGATGTGGCTGATAGAGGAAAGATTTTGCAAGCAGCAGTTTATTGCATAGGGTGCCTATGGGGACTGTGTGGTTATGCAAACTAGTGCCCCAAAGGGGAAACATCCTATCATTCTTTTAGCATAACATTCACAGCAAATAGAGTGAGGCAGGGCCAGTGCTGTCTTAGAGCAGAAAAGTTCTTTAACTACAGCTTACAAAGCATCTTTTTTTCATTCCCACTCTTATTATTCTGCCAGCAAAGAGGTGGTAAAGCCTCTTTCTTCCTGATGGAACAACATAGGAAAGGATATATTTTGCTGTTCTTGTTACCTTTGATCTTTTGTTGGTTCTTCAGGTTCACTTAAATTGCATATACCAAGATAAAAAATAATCTGACCTTTCTGAATTGACTTCCTCGCTCTGCTGTAGTTGCATGGAGGTTGCTAGAGAAGGGGTATTTTTCTGTCTGCAATCTGAGAAGTGGCTCACTGTGTTATTAGGTACCTTCGGAGATTAGATTTTTGTCTTCCTTAAATCTTAAGCCTAATGATTTAGTCAGTGATGATAGCATTAAAAGTGAGCGTTAGTACTAAGTTTTCCTAAACCTCAACGTAAATAGGTCTGTTTTAAACTTTACCAAATAAAATACGTTTCCAAACAATGGTGATAAAGTACATATAGTCTTTTCTCATGGATGCAATCTTTGTACTTGCTGGGCCTGAACTATCTGCTATCATATGTGTCTTGGGAATGGTGCGTTGAAGGTCTTTGATGCATTTCAGGACCCTGAGGATGCTGTGCCTGTTGGGCAGAGGAGGGCCTGGTGCTGGTGCATGTGCTTCGGATTGGCCTTTATGCTGGCTGGTGTGATCCTGGGTGGTGCCTATCTGTACAAATATTTTGCATTCCAGGTAAGTCAAATACATTTTGTTATGGGAGGGTTGTGTTTTACTCTGTTACGCCTTACATTTAGGAGAGGGAAGAAGACCAACAGACTAAACCCAATAGCCATGCTACTCCTATCTTTATCTTTCTAAAACTTCAGCTTTTCTAAAGGCACAGTGTTTCACCTGCTCTGAAGTTACCTGTTGGCAGAGGAGGGTAGGGACGAAGCTGGCAAATAAAAGACAGCAACGCTTTTGAAAACCTTACTTTGCAGAGAAAAGATTCTATCTAAATAGGACTTGGGTTTAGGAACCCCAGCGGTGTCCCAGATTTTCACCTGCTCTGTCTCCTGTTTCGCAGTGTGTAATACTGGAGGTGGATTAACCCCTCAAAAGCCTCCGTGTTTGACCCCAGATTTCCTATATGCATGCGGTACTGCTAACACACAGGAAAGGGACTGCTTGTCAAAGCAGTGCAGTGTCTGTCCTCATTCCTAGCCTCCACAGGGATAAGAAATACAGGCCCTGAAGGGGACTTGGGAGAAGCGCAGTCAACGTGGTTAAACATGCTCTGTCAAGTCTAATCCATGCTGACGAGATTAGACCTCTGATAAACTGTATTTTCAGTCTTTAACAAATGGCACTGCTGCAAGAGGAGCCTCGTAAAAGCAGTGGTGGTGGGGAAGTGGAGCATTTACCTGAAACATGGGAGATCTGAGTTAAATATTGTCTTTCTTGGGGGCAATTGTCACTGGGGAGCGCTGGATGTGCTGGGCTGTTGTCCAGGTGGTACGAGCACACTCTCCCTCCTTCAGAAACTGCTGGGGTTGCAAGATTCACAGGATCAGAAAGGGAGAGTATAAGCAAAACATGAATCCCTATAGCCCAGTGTTTAGTGCACATTAAATACAAGGTAGAAATTCTGTGTTCTTGTCCCTGCTACCAGGATTTTTTTTCCCCATTTTAGTAGCTGCTAACATAGAAGGCAGAGTAATTAAACATGAGAAATTCTAGCTGAACTTGCAGTTTATAGTCACTTTGGCTGTCACATTAACCTAATTTACAGGGGAGCAGTAGTGTTGCAAATGGTGCTTAAACAGCATAGCATATCTTGGTGGATTAACAAGTTCAGAGTAGCTGAAGGCTTGCTGTGTTAGTAATGCATGTTTCATCTGCGCTTAGCACTGCAGTGCTCCACCTTTCACATGCCAGCTACCTGAAATGGAAAGTGCTGTTTAATTCAAACCTGTGGTACTTGGTTGTGAGTCAGATCTGCATTGAAGGAAACATTCAGGAATTGAGCTAACATTGCGCTGAAGGCATGTTTTCAATGTAAAATTTAAATAGATGGCATGTGAATATGCATTAGTTGTATGTTTCTAAAACTATCTGGCCTGTAAATTTGGTAAATTACTTCCTCTGACTCAGCACTTTATTTTGCACTTCACTTAGGTAACCTGCCATGTGTACTGTGAGAGAATGACACAGATCGGTTGTTTTAAATTCTTTTTATTACCTTTTTGTCTTTCAAAACTGTTGAAAACAAAAAATAATTTATTTTAGAAACTGACTTTCAAAACTTCTGAAGTATTGCAAAACTAAGCAACTTCACAGAATAATTAAGGTTGGAAGGAAACTCTTGAAGTAGTCTAGTCCGAGCCCCTGCTGCAAGCAGGACCAAATTCAGAATTAGACTTGCCTTTTAAAGGTGATTTGCATGACCAATTTCAATGTCTTAAATTGTAATTATTGACTGCAGTTAAATCATAATTTAGTAATAATAACAATAATATGCATAAATATAGATGTAGGAACTTCATTGTCTTTCTAAAACTAAGATGCAATGTGCCACAGCTAATGGATGGAAAATAGGAGACTAGATTTTAAGAACTTACTTTTGGGATCCTGTTTTTCTTGAACTCCAGGGAAGGACTCCCTCTGGGTTCAGTACAATCAAGGTTTTACCCATGGTCCTGTTGTAGATAGCAACTCGCTCCTGCTTCGGTGTATGAATCAAATTAAAGGGAAAACATTTCATCTAGTCTGACAAGTTTTTCTTCTCCACAGTGCTTTGAGAATATTAGTTTTAAACTTCTAACAAGGCTACTGATGTTTTTGTTGCTGGGTTGTTTACTATTTTTAGCAGGGTGGTGTGTATTTCTGCGGAATAAAGTACATTGAAGATGGCTTAAGTCTACCTGAGCCTGGGGCAGAGGCTCAGAGTGCTCGCTACCACACAATTGAGCAAAATATTCAGATCCTGGAGGAGGAAGATGTTGAATTTATCAGTGTGCCTGTCCCTGAATTTGCTGATAGTGATCCTGCTGATATCGTCCATGACTTCCACCGGGTAAGAAATATTTCTGAAGAAACTGAAAGCATTTAAAACTCAAAAAATGTTCCCCCTCAGTCATCCTGATAAAAGTACTCCCTAATTGCTGTGGTGGGGGAAAGCAGAGGGTGGAGGAGGCAGCAGAAATGTTTTGATCAGCAGCAGGCTGCAAGCAATTATTAACCGGGCATACAAAGTGCAGCGTTACACAGTCATCATGAGATAGTTTGTAAACCACCATTTGCAAATACAGTTCTGTTTTTAGAAAGGGAAAAAATCTTGGAGCTATTTCCTTTCCTTTGTATGAGGAAGTAAAGAGAATATAGTTCTTGCTGTGCTAAGTCCACCAAGCCAGAATTTGACTAACTGCTGTGGTGCCGAGGGAAGTTTAGGAAGGGCTGTCATAGCTGTGACCTTAACTTGCAGGGGCTGATTGCATCTGACATCACTAGGTATGTTCAGGCCCCCCCCAAGATTGCTCTTGTAGCATAGCTCTAAACCCCCAAAGCGGCAGCAGAAAGGAAGGAAGCGACCAGCTGACTGACCGTGGAGGAGAGCTCATTTTCCAGATGCTGTAGGAAGCCTAGCAGAAGCTAAATTTTCCTTGTGCACCTCGCGCTACTGTGATTCCTAAAGGCACTGAACCAGGTATCAAGGCACTTTTAGCTGTTTCTTTTTTTCTTTTTTTTTTGTAGAAACAACTTTGATTGATAGGAATCGTGGTAATAAATCTTTGGTAAGGCAGCTGATGAGCCTGCAGCTCTCGGTATTAACAAGAGAGCTGTAAAACAATTAGAAGCCCTTCTTTTCTCTATCAGCCTGATGGAAGCTGCCTGCTGGTGATGAAATGTTCTACAGCTTGTTTTCAGGAAGCTAAATTTCTGTGAACATTTGAAGACTTCACTGAACAGCTTTTTTAAGTAAGGCTGAAAAAGAAGAATAGGAAAGTGTCCTATTTTTTATGCAAACTTCAGAGTTTCAAGTTTTCTAGGCAAAATGAGTGCTATCTATCAAATATTCATAACCAGATTTGGAGGAAAACATTGCTTGCTTGAGCTATGTAATTTAAAAAATACTCCTGAATATATTTAGGGAGCTTCTGTTAAGAGTTAAAGCAAAGCCTCTAAAGAGGGAAAACCAGGAAAAAAAAGCAGCATGTAAGAAGTGAATAGGAACAATATAGTATTAGAAATTTACTTTTTGATTTAATGGGCTTAAGGCTTCGCTCTAAAGGTCAGTGCAAGGATCATTTGCCATAGGCACAGCACTTACTCCCATGTAATGAGATTAGTTGCACTGATGATTGCTGTCCTGGTACTCTTTTGACTGTTAGGCTCTTGGTGCTCAGTATTTTATATACGTGCACAGCCTTACAGCTTTCAGCAGCTTGAGATAATGTTGTCTTTAGCAAGAACAGATGCAATAAAACCCAGCTCAGTGAACAGAACCATAGGATTCATCAAGATAATTCCCTGGGCTTTTATATTTCTGTTTTTATCAAATAATGGCAAATAGTGCAGTTCAAGTACTATAAAGATAATAATTCAGCTATGAATAATCATTAACCCTTCAAGGCAGTAGTATTTTTGAAAATAAAAGGATTTTTGTTGCATTATCTGTAACAGTAATTTTTCCTTCTATATTTTGTTCTTACCAGCAGCTTTTCCCCTTTACACTATAACAAAATATAAAAGCATGGAGATTAGAGCAAGGTTTTTGCCCTGTTGTTTCAAAATGCAGGCACTAGGAATAAATGAATACTGTACTTCATTCCCTAACAGCTCAGATACACCTTTGTAATTTCATTACTGTAGTGCATTTGAGCTGCTTATTGCCTGCTGCCTTGCACAAATCCCTGTCATAGATTTAAACTCTCATCAGGACCGCCTTTTCTTTCTGCACTTACCTGCTCTCAAATTGGGTTTTGTTGGACAGACTTTATAGTGAAGAAAACAGTAATTTGAAGAACAACATGAAGCAATAGCAGTTTAGCAAAGCCTGTATGTGAATTTTCTGATGTTCTTGTTATTTTGATTAAAATAAATACTTCCTCAACAGAGACTCACTGCCTATCTTGACCTTAGCCTGGATAAATGCTATGTGATTCCTCTGAACACTTCAGTTGTTATGCCGCCAAAAAATTTCCTGGAGCTGCTCATCAACATCAAGGTATGGTTAAATCATAAGTAATTTGTTCTTAAGACAGGGAAAAAAGAGCATTGTTTCTTTTTTTTGGGGGGGCCAGAATTCTTGACCTTTATACAAGACGCACGTGTTTAGAAAGTTAACTCATCACTAGAGATCTTTGCAAAGAGAGAAAAAAGTCGATAACCTTCTTAGTTAGTTAACTACAGTCATGAAAGAATTACTAATTCAGAGGAAGGCAAACAAACCTGATTTTGTTCTTTGATGCTACAAATTTGGCCGACAAAATTGTGTAAATGTGGTGTACCTAGACTCTTTGATATTGTTCTATGTGGTTTTTCATTTATAATCCATTGTGACTAAAATAAAGCATGTATGCGCAGGACTAAGACTGGTTAGCTGAGAGGCCTGAAGTAGATATACTGTGAAATCTTTTTAACATAGGCATTATTCAAAGCACAGGTCCCTAGGGTTGGCCCCTACTTCAAACTGGTCCAGTGGCTTGGGGGTGATGTACGTGAGGTGTTTTGGATCTGCTGTGCATGCTCAGGGAAATTAGATGTGCCACTACGTGTGATGGACTAGTGCTGCATGCAAGTTCATAAGGCTTCCAGCAGCTTTAAGATGGATCTTTCTGCTTCCAGGGAGGTTTTGTAGGAGTGATCAGGATTTGGATTGTATGATTAGCAAAGCCCATTTAAGCAAGAGAGTTTTTAGTATAGCCAGATTCCTGGATCTGCAAGTACCAGACCTTCAGAACAAGATTAATTTTCCTAAAAACAAGGACTGTGGAAAGAACTGAGGTACCACAGTTGCTAAACAACTGAACATGAGTTTTCCGTATAACGTTGTGGGAGCTCTTAATCTCTTCCCAGCAGGGTTTGATAATTGAATACTACTGCCAGGCTTGTGGTGCTGGTGCTGGCCGGCTTGTTGCCACCATGGGGACACGTCGTTCTGTTAGCAGTAGTAACTGGGTAAAACGTAATGGCCTGTGAAATTGAGGAGGCCAAAGCAGATAATCTAATGGGGTTTTTTACTAATTTAATGTGAATCATTATCTTTTTTTTTTTTTTTGACTCTTACATATGTATGCTTTTAATGCAGATTTAAATAGTATTTATCTTGTTTTTCAGCCTTCTGGTTTCCTTACAACCCCCCTGGCTGGGGAAGAGAGCTAGCTGATAAACTAACTTGTGTCTAAGATTTGGGAAGAGTGTTTTAAATTTTATTTTACCGGGCTTTTGTAACTTCAGAATTGTTAGTATCATCTTTGGGTTTACATCTTTCAAACAAGGCTTTGAAATTAGGACTCCAGGAAGCATTTTAGCCACTTGTGAGTGGTTCGTGTATATAAATAAATTTCATGTGAAGAATGACTTCACAAGTCCTCTGCTGCTTTTTTGCTGCCTATTTTGAGACTGGCACTTTTACTTCCTGTACATAAGGATGAGGTGGTGTCTGTAAACTCGGTGATCCCGTATTTTTTTACTTTGTGTATGCTGTTTCGTTTCAATTTTCAGTTAACACAAATTCCACTACTAAAATCTGTTAATTTCCTAGTTTGTCATTAGTACTAAATCAAATAAACTTGTTTACAAGTAAGAGGATAACCAGGCATCACGCATTTAATTGAAAATCTGTGCAAAAGCAAACTGTTTTGATCATTGTCCCCAACAGTGAGTGCCCTAATTTTACAAGACATCCGTTTAATTCTCATTGTATTAACAAAAAGCTGTGGGCATTTGATGTCTCAGAAAATCAGGCTGAATATTTTGTAACTGAAATTTGGGAAACTATTCTGCAGATGCAGAAAGTGAGTAAATCTCTGTTTACTGTCTTGCAGTCCCACTGGTTGCACAAGGAAAAAAATATATGAAACTAAAGTGCTCGTTTCATTAAAATGAGCTCTGAATACATGCAGAGGGCATTTTATGAAAATGGAGCTGCTCTGGGCTGTTCTGCTTTTTAAAAAAAGCCATAATTTTGGCCTAAAGATACACATTTCTATATACTGATACGGTTTGCCTGAGTATGTGGACAGTGAAAGGCCTCCTTATCCTGGGAAACAAGGCTGAAGCCCAGGTATATCTGTTCATCCACCTCATTCCTGTTGTTGAGCCAACTGGCCAATTTTAACCATATGTGATGCACAGAACGTCTCAAAGATGATGATATTTGTGGCTGTACTGGATCCCACTGCTGGGTAGTCGCTCCTGCAGCAGCTGGGCAGAGGAGATTCCTGCACTGAGCTCCCACTCCTCTTGCACCCCTCAGCTGGGTCCAGAGCGTCCCAGGAGGGCCTGCCGTTGGAGGGCATGAGCCCAGGAGTGTCCTCGCAGGATGCCCCAAGTCCTCAGTGCTGCTGCCCACCCTGCCGGTGCCCTGCACTGCTGCTTTGCTCTGGGGCTCCCTTGGGGCTCTCTCCTGACATTTGAGATGCTGGGGTTAAGATACAGTAATTTACAGTGATTTAATTACCAGATAATGAGTGGGATAATTTGGGAGTGTGAAGTTTTCCAAGCTCTTATTTAAAGAAAAAAAATTGCTGCTGTTTTCCTCATAGGACAAGCTGAGGAAAATTTTTATAATTTAAAGAGAATTTTGTTCAGTCCTTTTCTTTCTTTACTGAAAAGAATAGCATTTAATCAGCTTCTTCTGAACATGATGCTCGGATTGGAAAGACAGTCTTGTTTTGCAATGGAAATTTCAAGTTGTTTATTGTCAATGAAAAATAGTGATCTTTCACCACAGAAGTTAAATTTGTTTCCTTAATAAGTGATAATTTTATTTTTATAAAGCAAGCAACACTTTCTCTGCTGCCATAAAATAGAATCATACTAACAGGATTTCTTAAATGAAGTAATATTTCAAAAAAGTTGATGATCATTTACCAGTGGCAGTATTAGGAAATTGGCTGATAGCCAAGTATGTGCATTTCAGCCGTGTAGAGCGAGGTGTGTGCAGAGCAGGGTTCCTCCATTGTTTCAGCTGTGGCAAAATAACACTGAAGGGACCAGAAAGGCTTGGGAAGCCTTTGCGTGTTGTCATGGCTCTTCCCTTTTTCAGTGTATAGCCTTAAAACCCCTGATAGACCACCATGGCTTTCTAATACCTTGCCATATAAACAATGTGGGAGTCACCATGATAACTTATGGGGATAGATGGTCTCGTCTTGCATTTGGCTTGAGAGTTGTGACCCACGCTGTGAATATGTAGAGCATGCTTCTTCCAACTCCTGTTTGGGAGTAGTTCCCACTGCAATCTGTTGGGCTGTTGTTAATTAAGTGAAAACTTTGGATGATAAGTGCAGGACTGATCCATGACAGTGGGTGTTTCTGGGAGGAAACACTTCTTCTCTGCTGAAGACTGACGTTACTGCAGCAGGAGGGCGGTGGATGTATACATCAGTGGAATTTTTGTGACCTTTTTGAATATAATAATTACGTATTTCTGTAGTGCAGTGCAGTCGTGTTTGCACATTTAGAATAAAATTCTGTGGGTCATAAATGTTTTGAAAGAATTCAAAGAAGGTATGTCACAGCCATGTTAAAGAAACACACTGCAAAGCGTTTGTGTACTTAGGCCACGAAGAGATGGCTTTTGACAGAGCTGTTACATTTTTGTTCAACCAGGCTGGAACATACTTGCCTCAGTCCTATTTGATTCATGAACAGATGATTGTTACTGATCGCATTGAAAATGTGGATCAGCTGGGATTCTTTATTTACCGCCTCTGCCGTGGCAAGGAAACCTATAAACTACAGCGCAAAGAAGCCATGAAAGGTAAATGTTCCTCCTGCGATCTTTTTGTGTTGGCAGAAAGTTCAATGCTGCTTGAGTTCAATAAATAGGCTTGGTTGTGTTGAAAGGAATGACTCTTATTAAAGCAAGGGTTGCTTATTGCAGTAACTGGCTCTGTGGGCTTAAGTACATCTGATATTTTCTGTGTAGGTATGGATATAAGTCATTTTATTGTGCAAAAGTGCTCAAGGCCCCAGTGAGCTAGGAGCTGCTAAAGTGTGTGTGTATGCATGGGTATGTTTTCTGGGGTTCAGGTTTTCACTGATGCTTTTCTTTAATCTTGTTTCTTGACCCACCCTGTCAAAACAACAAAAAAAACCCCTTTAATACATGAGAAGCCATAGCTTTGTAGTCCAAGTACAGCATTGCACGTTCTTCTTGTCATTGAAGCCATCTATAAATTAGTCCACGTCTTTCTATTTGCATCAGTGGAATGTGAGTAAGAGTTGTCTTCACAGGAGAGTTGAGTGCTTGGTATTCCTTCATGGAAAATATTTGAAAAACATCACTTGGAAGAGTCTTGACAAGCTATTAAATATTGGTTTAAAATTTGCACTCGGATTTTACTCAGACTTGCTTCTTTTTTTTTTTTTTTTATTTTTAACTATATGGGATGTGCAAGTGCACACTGAAGCAGTTTAATGGCTTTAGTCATATTGTTGGACCCGACTGGTTGGGAAAACGAGGAAAAGAAATACATTTTATAAAAGTAATTTAGAACAAAGTTTAAAAATGAAAAGGTTTTAATAGCAAAATCCAATTCAAAATTCAGTATGTTGATCCTGTGGTAATAAATGATGAGCATAGGTTGGCAGTGAGCATTAGTTCGGCTAAAATTTGTTTAATTTCTGTCTTTCCCTGATTCCAGGGTGATGTTGTTTAAATACTACTAGTCCACTCTTTTTTGCCTGTAGTGGTTTATTCCTTTGCTGTTCCCTCTCTCATGTCCCTACAAGCGTTTTTACAGATGCACAGAAAGTGAGATTGGGAACTGATCTGGGTTATAACTAGCCAGTGGGGGGGGCGTTGGCAGGTTGGTTTTAACTAAACCAGTACTGCAGTTCGGTTCACCACACCTTCAGGATCATTGCCTGTTGGTGTTTTAAGTACGAGTATGTGCCTGTGTGTGTCTCCTCTGAGAGGGAGATCGAAAAGGGGGAGTTCTGATTTCTGGTGACATCTTCTTATAGAACATGTGAAAACACTTATGTCTCTGATGTACCTCATCTCCTCTTCTTTCTGTTTACCCTCCGTTGTTCTTTATTAATCCAAACAGGAATTCAGAAGCGTGAAGCCGTCAATTGCCGAAAGATTCGACACTTTGAGAACAGGTTTGCTATGGAAACGCTCATCTGTGAACAGTAATGAAGAATATTACTGTTACAGGAGACTTAGAAATTACAGTATGACCCTACCCTTTGTATGGTGTGCAGTGATTATTTTTTAAAATCTTCTTTTATGTAAGTAGTGGACAGGGCTTTATTGCTGAACACTTTCCATACTTTTCATCTCATGATACATGTAAAATCAATACGTTTTAGTTTTTTTCCTTATTTTCAGGTGTGGTTGTGTTCTTATATTTGAATAGCAATTGTATAAAGACTTAGTTGCTAGTGCATTTCATGTGATGAATACTAGGAGGAAGAGAAAGTCTTTGAAATATCCAGTTTTTAATTAAGTAAAATTGAAATGAATTATTAATGTACAAATGGACTGCAAGAGCTACTTCTAACTGTAATATTACCTGCTATATCATTTGTTACAGCATATAGACAAACCTGTATTTGACTCTCCCTAACAAAGTGCAATTTGTTTTGGTTTTAAAATATTGTTATATTTACCTTCTTAGATTGATTTCTGACTTGATGTTTTAAAATGGCAAGTGTTTGCTGTAACAATCTTTTAGAAAATTAAGAAGTAACTTATGTTACTAACTTGTATATAATCCATGTATGTGCAATGGAAAATAAACCTTATAAACCTGTTTGTCTAAAAGTCTTGTGTTTTCTTTTGCTATTACTGGTTTGTTTTTTTTTTAAAGGAGGGGACTACAGTTAAATTGAAATTTAAAATTAATGCTTTTTACTTGGAGTACTATTTTTAAAAGCGAGAAGATAAAACAGCGTAGGTGATAGCTGAGAAATGAAATATAAACAGAGAAGCATGTTTTTCTGTTCCTTTTTCATTTAAAGGCAATCTTTTGCTGTTTGCTTAAATTCTGGGTTGGTATTTCCACAATGCCTGCAATCAGAGTGGAGATCCAAAGCTGACTTAACATGTTGTTACTGTCTGAAATCCCTGTCCCAAGTATTTGTCAAATGATGTACGTAATCTAGAGCGTGCCATCAGTCAGGCTGACCCAGCTGAGAGACGGGAGTGTTCATGACATGCAGGACTTCGCATTTCCCTTCGTTCACCTTCATGGCAT
>NW_010517605.1:20696-28243 GCF_000687285.1 Phaethon lepturus
ACTGAGCTTTGCCAGTTAATCCGGAGCTAGCTCAAATATCGCTAATACCGTTCTGTATTGTGCCATTTACAGTTTAAAACTGCTATTCTTGAAGGCAGATTCAATTTTTTTATATGATTGGGATCTTTGTAATGGCAACTTTTGTAGGGGAGAGTGCAGGATAAGATATATCATTGTACCTGCTGTTTTGAACCTGGCTGCAAGAAAAATTACGGGAGAGACAAAGCGGGAGTAACACTCAAAAAGAAGGCTGGAAAATTCTCCCCAAAATCGACTTCTAAGCTGCCATGACATGGGAACTGACTCATCTTTCTGACAAAATTTTGAGCATTGATTTATCAGGAAAGTGGGAATGTTTAATAGAATATTTCCATATTTACTTGCAAAAAACCCAACTCTTTAAACTGACTTTTAAATAATATGCACCATAAGTGTCCAAATCTTTTGTCTTAGGTTAACTTGAGTCAAGAGGTTTTAGACTAATCTTATTTTTCATCCTTTAAAGGATCTTTTCTTATTATAGTGGGAGGATGCCTTACTGGTTTTGGAGCTATTCTACAGTTGTGAACATGCTATCATCCAGCTTCCTGCTATTGTGAATGTTTGGATCGAGATAAAATAATTTGTTTTAAAGGAAGTTTCTTAAATACACAATACTTTTTTTTTTTTCTTCTCCATCTGCATTTGGCTTAATTTACAGTTTAGTCTCAGCGTAGGTGCATTATATAGAAAAAAGTATAATTGTTACTTTCCAAAAGCTGGACTTTTTTAATCCATTCTTGATGGTGCATGGCAGTCATGAACATCAAATAAAGCCTCACGTAGCTAGAGGTTAGATGCTCATGTATAAATTATATTTACATAGCGACACACTGGTGTAGAGGTAAGCAAGCTGGAAAACCCACTGGGAAAACTTCAGCTACAGACTGTCAGGATGTTGCAATCGTGTGCTTGCAATAAAGGTCAAATATATGTCAGGACAGTGTTACTAGTGCGGTCTTTGGAGCCCTGTATGACGCAAGATTCATGCTGAAGTTTTTAAGCGTATTTCCTACCTTTTCATGAGTGTACCATCCCTATTTTCCAAAAGTTAAACATGAAACGTTAATTTTTAAGTAAGCCTCACATTGTCTTCAACTTGTTTTCAAAATACAATTCAGTATTTTGAAACTTTGTGATCTCTGGTGTGTCCTTTAATAGAGACACCAGCAAATGAGGCTGCTGAAGGGGTGGTGGAGGTGGGGAGAAATAAATTTGTTCTTCTAGGTGGGGGGTTTATATGATGATGATGCATGCCTGTGTCCCTAATAACTTTTGAGCCTGTTGGATGGTGGAAGGAAATTTATTTCTATCAGTAGTGTGAAAATAAGTGTGGGGAAGGAGAGAGAAACTCGCCTGCACTGAGGGAAGGCTCCCACCATGTGCTCATGTCTTATTAAATGCCAGGCAGCTTGTCTGGGAAGCAGACCTAAAACCTCCGAGTGCAGGAAAAGTTCCTGCTGGAACTTCTGCCCTCTTAGACAGAGTCGATAAAGCATGGAATACAAACCATGGAAAAAACTAGCTCTAGGAGCTACTTGGGCTTTTTTCCTTTTTTGTTTTTTAAATAAAAAAAGAGTATAATAAACAAACATGGCCATTGCTATAGTGAAGAAAACCACATTTCTAGCCCAGTGAATTCCAGAAAAATAGTATAAAAATGACCTCACTGGACAATTATCTTTGCAAATATTTTTACAACTCTTTTTAAGAGAGAAAATGAATCCTAATGCTGTGATATGCTTTGTCACTGAAGCAGAAAAATCAAAGAAGTGCCACTGTTCTATGCCACTGTGTTTATTTGGTAGAGAGGGCTGCGTTGCTCACTCATGGGTCCCAAACAGCCTCTGATGTTCAGCAGGTCTTTGCACGTGTAAGGCTATTGTCACTGGTTGATGTGTATGATCTGGGCTTGTAAAGCGTGATAAAAGCTCCAAGTCTTCCCTCCTTCTCTAGTTGAAGTCTTGCAGCTTTAGTAAAGAGCCACAGGGCAAGCTTTTGCATGAAGAAAATACTGAAGGCCTGCAAGACCGAAAATGCAAGAGTTTGGTTATCTGGTGCAAGGAGAAGCTGCGGGGTTACCTGAAGCAACAGGCACAGAGATTTTGCACTTGCAGAGGTGAAAAGTAGGGGCTGGTTTCATTTGTTTGAAGAAGATTGTTTCCAGCTGAATCAGTACCATGGAAGCCAACAGAGGTTTATCAAAGCCATCAACTGAGAGTAGCGTTGTCTGCTGGAAAGGTGGGTACATACTTTTGCTGGTATGAGTTGGGTGGGAGGATGGAAGTCCAACACACCTGTGTTAGCAGAAGCCTGTGGTTTAGAAATATTAGCACAGCTGTAGTCTCACTGGCATTGTTTGTTCCAGTTGTAGGAGGGTGTTTTACTACTGTGGGGGGAAGCAACATAGAAGAACCTATAGTGCCGTTGTCACACTATGAGTTTTGCTGAAATACTATACACAAATGTTTTCACCTATTTAGGGTATTTCACTGCCATGCCTTGGTAAAGAATGTCGTCATCTTAAACGAACTCTTAACAAAAAGGAAAAAAACAAGATCACGGATATAATTCAGAGAAATGCCTATCTCTGTTCGCTATAGACTATGGTTGCTAATTTTCAACTGGTTTTCAGGTTGTTGGTTAAAGTTACTTTGATTCCTGAGAACTACTTCCAGTAGAAAGTATTCTGCTTCTTGTGGGCTTAGGAAATCTTAGAAGAGGAGGCATGGGAAACATCCTTGCTGGGGAGACAGCCAGCAGCAGGACAGGGTGTTGCCTATGCCAGAGCACGCTTTCTCACGCGGGCGAGAGGAAGCAGAACCTGGGACTGAGCTGGACGGGAAGGGAGGGATCACAACGGGGTCATTAATCTGTCTGTATAATTGCAAGCAAGAAAGCTGTGGTTGGTTTGTTTGTTGACCTTTATTTCACTACCAGTTGGCAGTGCCAACCGAAATGAACTGCGCTGCAGAGGGGGCGCAGGATGCCCCGCCACACCCCAGGGGCAGAATGTGTCTGGGGTTAGAAGCGCTTCACCTGCTGGGGACACATAGGATGGTACCTGTGCGACAAAGCACAGAGTGTGATGCAGCTGTGCATACAAAGGCATGTTTCATACCAACATCTGGAAACCTTCCACAAGCAAGGAAAGCTGTAGTGGGAGGAATTAGTTTTTCTGATGTTACTGCACTTGCACTAAGGCTTCATTTGATAAATAGCATCAGTCATAGGTTTTATTTTTCAGTAGCCTGGTCCTCAATGCTAGCACAAATCAGTAAAATAGACATGACTCCGACAGTCGTTCTTACTTACAAAGAACTAGCAATGTATAAGGTCATGACACAGTTACAGTCATGATTTTCTATAAACGGGTAAATCCAATTATCTGAGTAAAAAGAGAAGAAAAGTCAGACTCAAGTCAAATACTTTGACCAATACAAAACCTCTCTAAACTAATCTCAAAGGGAGAGAACTAGAAGTATCCATGCAGCCTGGCTTGAGGTTTTGCATTTAAGTGTCTCATACGTGCAGACATTTCTCCATCTAGCAACAAAAGTCATGGTGTCCTTTCAGATCCCACTAACAATTTGGTCAAACACTTTATTCATAGAGATTCCTGCCTTAAACTCATCACTGCAGTATCTGAGACTCCAGCAGTGCACTGCATAATGCTCTGAGAAATGCAAGTCACAGATGTGTATAAATGTGAGTGAAAATAGCATTTTTATTAATGATGTGTATATATAGAGAGACGCTTTGAACTGTTACAAGAGGCAACATATAACATACTTCTCTGTTTAGAGAGAGATGAGTTGAGGCTTGTCATGGTCCCTATGGATTTTACATCACTATAGAAGTACTAACTTTTAGAAATGGTTTCTATCCTTCATATTTTGAACTGAGTCTTTATGTAGGATATAATGATATTAGGAGCCAGGCTCACCAACAAGGGGTACAACCAGCCAGTTTCACCCCATCACACCCGGAAACCATTTCCAGCTCCAAAGGCAGAGCTGACGCCAGTGCAATTGCAAGGCAGCGTCACCAGGACAGGTCATGCTGGGGAGTGGAAAAGGCCTGGTTCAAACCATGGCCTTAGTGTCCTTGAGGCACCCCTGAAGCAGGACCGTCACTTAAGTCTGTGTGTTGCTCCAGGTGGTGCTCCAGAAAAGACCTCAAGGCCTGTGGGGCAGCAGCTGGAGAAGAGTTGGCCTCAGGGAGCCAAGGCAGGACCCTCGCCTCCTAACTCCTGCTAGCAGTTGTGCTCGGGCTTTGAAGAGGGACAGCTGGGCTCCAAGGGACACTGATGAGGGGGGGGCTGGCAGCTGCTGCATGGTGCAAGGGATGTCCATGAACAGAAAAGGCTGTCTGGGAGAAGTTTTGCCCTCTCCCTGGTTAATTCTGCCGGTTACAGGCAGGGAAATGGGGTGTGATTCAGGTAGATGTTTTTATAATCTGTGACTTTTACAGCCAATGGGCTTTATTCAAGCAAAAATTCTGCCAGTATTTAGTAGTTGGCGTACTATCCAGAAGCTCCCAATTTAGTGGGCTTAGTGCACGCATTTCTGTCTTGCATCTCCAGAACAACTGACTTTATTATAATTGTAACTTAAGTGGTACAGGTCTGTTATAATGTAGAAATAAGCAGCTAGACCTGGTAGACCATGAGGTGCACTTCAGTCAAGTTTCCCCATCACAAATATTTCACAGAATCACAGAACCACACAGAATCACTAAGGCTGGAAAGGACCTTCAAGATCATCAAGTCCAACCATTAATCCAGCACCACCATGTTCCCTAAACCATGTCCTGAAGCACCACATCCACATGTTTTTTGAACACTTCCAGAGATGGCGACTCCACCACCTCCCTGGGCAGCCTGTTCCAATGCTTGGCCACCCTCTTGGTGAAGAATTTTTTCCTAATATCCAGTCTAAACCTCCCCTGGCGTAACTTGAGGCCATTTCCTCTCATCCTTATCACTAGTTAGTTGGGAGAAGAGACCAACACCCTCGTCGCCACAAGCCCCTTTCAGGTAGTTGTAGAGAGTGATAAAGTCTCCCCTCAGCCTCCTCTTCTCCAGACTGAACAACCCCAGTTCCGTTCGCCGCTCCTCATAAGACTTGTGCTCCAGACCCCTCACCAGCTTTGTTTCATTTTTATGAAAACTAAAAAAGTAGCAAGCTTTTATCATACCTGAGCAGTAAGAGTCAAAATAGAAAGGCTTGGTTTCATTTTTGATGAAAGAATGACTTCTGTTCCCACTGGCAAGTATGATAAAACTATAGCAACAGTTTTAAGTGAAAATTAAGATAATAAAATTACTTAACATTGTATAGCAGCTGGAAACAATGAGTCAGGACTGCCTGACTGGGCAATGTTTCACAGACTGCCATCTGTCTATGACCTACACTTCAAAAGCTGTTGTCGCAAGATGGTTAGAATAGTCACGTCAGATGAGAAATTATCATTAATACTTTATTTGACCTTGCAGCGTTTCTTTTGTTTCTTTTTTTTTTCCCAGTAAGAGCTGCTTTTCTTCTTTCCTTCGTCATTTTATTCCAAAAGCCCAAAAGCTCCATTTGAAAGAAAACATTTTAAAATACATGATTAAAACATTCAAATGAGTATCTATCTCAAACCAGGGGGGGATAAATAGTGCAGCAATTTACATTTGCTTTTACACATGCATGTGTCTTTCTTTCACAGTACATACATACATGTTAAGTCTTCTTACTGCAGTTTAGATGTAGTTATTACATTTGGGGCTCCAGGATGGAGGATTAAAGGTTATTTTAGCTTGATTCATTTGCTGCCTCCCTTCCTCTCCCTCCAGTTGTAACCTGAAGCATTCCAAGATTACATTTTGGTTAAACCTGCTTATGGAGGGAAGCCCTGAGTGCCTTGCTTGATAAAGAAGTGCATAAAATTTGACCTGAGAAGGTGCTTGGCACACTAACAATTTTAGAGAATTAGTATTTACACTAAGGCTGGTTGTCAGCTTTTTAAAAGGGTATAATGTTCCGCAAGCACTAATGCACAGGGGGTTATGAGAGCAACACCAATTCTTTGCCTATCATTTGGATGATCTAGGGCCTGGCTCTAACAGCATGTTAAAGCAGCTGTGAGGGAAGCTACCCAGAAGGGCGTGTTTCCTTCTTGCTGACAGCTGGGAGGGTCTCCATTGGCTATGACCAAGTTTTCTGAGATGCTTTGCTCTCATTTTAAATTCTTCTGTGCTCTTAAAGCCAGTTGTGGGGAGAGGGCAATGGACTCATCTGTGGTTTAAGGTTTTAGCTTACTTTTCCAAGCTGGTAGATCTGCCTAGTTGTCTGTGGTTCAACTGTAGACGACACACAGTCCTAGACTCTGAACCGTCCATGGCATCTGGTACCATCTAATTAAAAGAAGTATATAAACGTGTTTAGAAGCAGGATAAAGTTACTGTCAAAGTTTTACTAGAATCATGATAAGGAATGTCTAAATCCCACTACAGTCTACAGCGCAAACATTTCATTTGGAGCTTGCATATTTTGATTTGCCTACAAAACCTTATTCTGTATTCACTTTGACTGAATTCTAATTGTGAACCAGAAAAAATTGCCTGTTCACCTGTTTTTAAATAAGTTAATGAATATAAAGGAAAGGCCTGAACAAATTAATAAAGTGCATGAATCTTAAAAATACTAGTGAATTTTTATTGTATACAATAGCTGTACTCATGTTTTTTTTTTAAATCCAGAGCTTTGACAGAAATCTCACTAAAACTAGTTGCTTTACAGACAAATGATAAATATGTGCATGTACTAAGAGTCTTTACATACAAATGCTTGCTTTTTCTAAGAAGTTGTCATCATAAAAATCTGAAAATAAATGTGCTCATTTGCAGCAGTGATCTGCCTTCTAAATGTGGATAGGCGATATTTTTTAGATCTGTGAATCAGGGCACTGGGGATTTGAAACTCATCGGCTTAAAATCCAGAAGATGCCCAAAGAATGGAGAATTTCTTACATTAAACATAATTGTAATGCACAGTGTTAAAAGCAGTATTTTAGCTAGGAATGTACGAATGTTAGATTGACAGATGGTCATAAAGGAGTGGTAATTTCTGTCTTGCTCTACATCTGTAAAATTATTAATTTGTGTATGTAGGTCTACAGTTCTTCCCACGTCATAGAGGTGATGTATTGACTGCCCCCAGCTCGTTGAGTACCTGAAATATGAGAAGTACCCCGGCTGTCGTCTCTTGGCGTGACTGAAGGGCCCTGGAGGCTCTCTAACGCCCAGGCTGCAGGTGCTCATTTTGTGAGGAAGCGGTGTTTACCACCTCGCCAAGACGTCCTTTCTCCCTCCGTCACCTGCCATCTACGGCTGAGACAGTCGGATACCATCGCTCCTTCCCTTGCTGCGTCCTCAGCTTTGACTCACTTCAGCTGTAAAACCGAGTCTGGGAGACCGGGAGACGCTACGGTGTATCGAGCGACTGCCTCGGCATCTGCCAGCG
>NW_010517606.1:0-202 GCF_000687285.1 Phaethon lepturus
GGCCACGCAGCCGGCAGTTTCCATGCATTCATCATCGCTCGGGAGGAATGCTGGAGAGGGACTGGACTCTCTCGTGTCCTTGCTGATACGAGGTCTTCTCACGTCGTGGTATTAAAAACGTGACTCCCGCTTTGTCGCTGTCAGCAGACAGGGCACAGCTGTGGCCAGCGGCAGGAGCCGGCCGGGGGGGGCAAAAAGCCCC
>NW_010517606.1:233-5505 GCF_000687285.1 Phaethon lepturus
AGCCGTCTGGAGGGGCAAACAGCCTCAGACTTTCGCTACCCCCATTCCGTGTCTGTGGGTGCAGAGGACAACCCCAAGGGTGGTTCTATGGGGGGAGCCATGTGTCCTCCAGCAGAGCAGCCACGGGTATCCTGGCCAGCGGGACAGAGCTTCGAAGAGAAAAGTGGAGGGTGTTAATACTCAGGCTCTCTCTGTAGTGTTGGCGCAGGGAGTTTGCAATGAAGAACTGGTTTCTGTGACTTAATAAAAAACAAGCGGAGGGTGAGTTCTGCACGGGTCCCCAAAGAGAGCTGAGTGCCAGCATGTCCCCTCCACCCCACCGGGGCCTGGGACACTCAGCTCCCTGCAAGATCAGGCAGCCCTACAGTTAGTAAGCACAGACAATAAGACCTTTTTTTTTTATCCCACTCTAGTGTTTTCACTGCCAAAACTGAACTTTATGTGTAACAGATGGAGCCAGTCTGCAAACTCGGAGTGCCTGCTCATCTCCCAGGCTTGACCTTCACATGTAGAAAATGGCAGGGAATTCATACTAACTATTTCAGCAATCTCTGGCAGCTTGATTGATTTTCAAGTGTTACAAAACATGTTGTGCATTTAAAACAGAGTTCATTAGAATTACTGGATTTGCTTAGCATTGTGTTTAGAAAGAAAATTAAAGAGAAACCTAGTAGTATATCCAGCTTTCTGGCTCTGCCAAAGATCCAAGAAGTATGAAATTAAATAATAGTCTAGTACAGAGTCAACTGCTTGGCTTCAAAGCAGGACCTTATTTAAATTCACTTTGGGGTAGTGGCTATTTTACTGAGTTTTTAAATCAAAAAAGAAAAACATGGTCAGCTATCGCCTTGCAGAGCACTCCGCCGACTGTCCCAGGGCTGGTGGTTCCCCTATGTCCAACAGCACGAAAAGAGAAGATGAGGAGCAATGCCTGGCAGTCCTCCACGTGCAAGTACGTGAGGAAGAGAGGGAGGAAAAAGCACCGCCTTACCCTCTGCGGTGCACCAGGAGGTACTGGAGCTGCTGTCCCCACGCGTGATGGTTGCACAACGAAGCCTTCTGCGGTGGTGGTGGGCAGATGAGGCCCTGTCAGGACATCTCTGCCCCCATCCAGCATCCCAAGGAGGGGTGTCTGCCCTGGGGAGAAGGTGGAGTGGAAGATGAAATCCCCTTTTAGCTGTACCTCCAGCATCCCCCTTCTTCCTCAGACCCCTCCTTGACCCACTCCCCGCTCCTGAGACTGAAATCGAGGGTTTTATCTGTATGACCCTTTGTTTCTGGAAATGCTGGAGGAGGACATTGAAAAATGAAGGAAGGGCTGCAGAAAGGGAAGGCTGAGGAGGGCTGGACCTCACCTTCCATCTCCTTCTGGTGCAGAAAAACTGTTTCGTGCCCTCTTCTCAGGTGATATCTGTCTGGGGACCTTGACTTGCATTTGCAGTAGTAATGAGCAGTCACAGGTGCACCCAGAGCCAGTGGGAACCAGGCTTTGAACAAATACTGAGTGGTGCAAAAGCTCTGAAAACTCAGCCTCTTGTGATCACAAATTGCTCCACAGTAAGTGGAGGGTTTTTTTGTCTTAACCTCCCTGTGTTTCAGCTCCCTACTTGGCAAAGAAGAGAGGAAACTGTCCACTAACTTCACAGAAACTTCTTATTTTTGTGTGTATCTAGAAGAGTGTGTACCTAGCTCACTATATAAAATTATCTATATAAAAAGAAATACCTAGTTGTTAGAAAACAGCTCTTGGACAACTCATTCATCTTTCTTTTCCCACTGGTAAAATCCTGATTCTAACTGAGTAGTCATGTTTTGTCTTTTGCACTCACTGCAGTGTTTTTAATCCTGTAATCTTTCCTCTTGGCTTCAGTTGCTGATCTCCAATCTGAATCCTATAAAATGCTTTTTGGATGTAGGCATGTTGCTGGAAATGTACGCACGCTAGTAAATTTTCTTTATCTCTCATAGCAGTAATACTTTCAAAAAACTCCGTAGCACAGATAAGGACACGCTGCACATGAATCTGTCCTTAGCTGACATGTGGTTTTGAAGTGTTTTCTTAGCCCATTGGTAAGATCACTTCCAGTGTTTCTTTTGCATCTCTTTGTGCTTGTTTTGGTCAAGAGTTTATTGCAAAAGGTGAAATATCTTTTCCAAAAATGCAAAACCACAGATCTTCAGTCAAATACTACACAGAAGTCTATAAATACCATGCAGATCATATAACTGAAAAAGTGAATGAGTCGTTTGAGCTTGGTGAACACATTGTCTGGTCGCTTCTGGGGTTCTTCTCATATGTTCACTGTCCTGGACAGGGTTATTTTTTGTGGGCTCTTCCCATCTCCTTTCTGAGGCTGTGTTTGTCATGTAGGTCCAGCAGTGAAGCAGCTGCCTGCCAAGCACCCAACCAGCAGCACTCCTACCTCCCTCCTTCCTCCTGCAAATCAAAAATTGTCCTGCCTCTGTCTGAATTTTGATTTCATAGTCCAGGTCTGACAGCACAATCTTGCAAAATATTTTCAATTTTGAGAAAAAAATAGCAATGCTCCTCTCCCTATCACTTTCAGCATACGTCGTGTCGTGGTGCAGATGTCACTGCGTCTCCCGCAAGCTGCTAGAGTATCTGAGGATGCTCTAAACCCTTGAAAGAAGAGAAATAATAAACACCAGCTGGCATTAGAAATGTGCTAGCGATGGCATGGCTGCTACCTGCGGGGTTAACATTTTTTATCTGTTTTTTCATCTGCACGAAGGACAGCCCCAGAGCAGCCCTGTTTTCTTTGGCTGCCGTGCTATCGCGGGGCTGCACCTCTTGCCAGCGTTCTCCCACGATCCAGCCCTGTTCATCTTTTGGGTCTAATGCTTTTGTTAAATGGCTCTCCACCGCCAATATTTATGTGAGGCAGAGTGTGCTCAGGAGAGGCCTGCCAAGATTTATATCCTGTCATGTAAAGCATGTTTTTGGAAATAATGGCATAATTGACTAAGAAAACAACTCCCTTTTTGCAACAAGCCAGCCTATCGTGATGGTTAGCACAGTGACCAAGGGCCACTGGTGGAATTTCAGCTCTTGAAAAATAACTGCTCTATTTATGATGTAGGAAAAGCTTGCCACATGCCTCCATTAAATTAGCAGAAGTATATGGGGGCATAACCAGCGCTCAGCAAGAAGAGGGCGTCAGCGCAGTCGTTAGTTCCTCTAATGTTTGATGATTTGCTTTTGGGTGATGCTTTAAGGATTGTTCCTTAATTTTGGTTTATGACGCTGCTAAAAATACCAGCAGTTTTCTTGGAATTTGCATGTTGTGTTCTCCAGCGAAAGCCGAAAGTTGCAAATTATTTGGAAAAAACAGGAGCGGCTTGGGGGTCTGAGCTGACTGGGATTTGAGGTTGGGCAAGCACTGATTGCAGTGGTTTTTCAGGCACATTTGCCACAGAAAGTGCTAGTGAGATGGAGTGCTGTGAATTGCAGGCACCGCTGCCTCTGTCTTCATCGCGGCGCTCAGCAGCGTGTGGTTACTGATTTGCTGTGCTGTTTTGTTTCCCTGAGTACTGAGGGACCGGTGACCCGTGGGTGTCAGGAGGGAATGGCTGTGTTTGAGGGCAAAGACTTCATGCAAGTGCCTGCTTTTTTGGCGTGCAGTGATCTGGAGTACAGGAGGTCCCTCCTGATGTGGCTGAAAAATTGCAGTGAGCCTTTTCATCGTGCCCACTTTGTGAAAACCCATGAGAATTGTGTTGCAGGGCTGTGCAGTAGCATGCTTAACCATGGGGGTACGAGACCCTCTGTCTCCCGAGTTTTCTCGAGGAGAACAAGGACTTCCCTGTTTTCTTACACCTTTATCTATGCCACTGACTTAATGGCCTGTGTTAGTGCATACCGCTGCCTCCTTTCGAGAGCTGCTGAGAAAGACCTTCTAACTGGGACTTTGTTTTTGTTCTTGGTCTTTCCATGCTGTCTGTTATTCCCTGATGACATTACGCAGTGCTAGCAAAGCCAATACCCCATAATTTTTTGCCAGTTGCATTGCCAGCACTGGCTGGTTTTCAGACTTTCTGCCAGCCCTACATTTCCACGGGTGCCATGCCGGGGGTAGATGGGGCTTTGAAGGAGGTCAGCTCTGGAGCTGCTTCGCATTGCAGTGGCCAGAATGGAGGTTCAGAAGCCCCTGGGTGAAATCTCCTTGCTGCAGGGCTAAGGCGTTAAAGCCCTGGTGTAAAGGCTTGTTGCTTGTAGAAGTGCTGGTTCCCATGTCTGTCCATATGCACATATGTAGGCATATACTGTTCCCCTGTGAGCCCGTCTTGCGCAGTCATTCAGAGCAAACCCAAACCTAGCCCATCCTTCAGCTGGGATGAAGTACAAGCCGAAGTCCACCCTTCCCATGGAACATCTGCTGGCAAAATAAATACTGCAACAGCCTCCTGAATCCACATTTACTTAGCACCTATAGGTTTAATCATGAAATGCAGTGAATCCTATTGCATACTTCACATGTTTCTGGTTGACACTTCCACCGCTTCATGCAGTGGAAGCAAGCTGGTATCCATCCCCCCTGGAAACGTCACGTCAAGGTTTCATTCCAGGAAAATCATTTGGACTGTTCTGTAAACTAACTGAGTTGATCCATAACCTTTTGTCCGACTGTGCCAGGGACATGTAACGCAGTAAGGGAGGAGGCCTTTTCCCCTCCCCGCACTTCAGAGCGCTCTCCAGGTCGGATACGATTCAGGAATGCAGCTGTAATCCTCGTTTGGTTAAAGGAGACCATTTAGCTTGCAGGGTGACATCGGAATTACTACTCCTTTCGCAGGAGAGATATTATAGCCATGTGGTCTTCCTTTCAGATTCAGGTTTTAGTTTCCATTTACAAGCAGTTCTTGTAAACAGAGTCTCTCTGCTTCATTTTTGCTAAAAGGCTTCTTGTCATAACACTCAGGGGGCTGCTTTATCTTGCCTTCAGACGAGCCTAGGTAGCTGGGCAGGCTGAGAGCAAGCTGCTCTTGCTCGAAACGGCATTCCCCTTCAAAGCAAGAGCTTCGAAGCAAATCAAAGCACGCCGTGCAGCCGTGGGCCACCAGCGTTCAGCTGACAGCGGTTCCTAAAGGGCTAAGAGAGCGTGGTGGTGGGTGACCGAGTGCAAGCTTAGATAAAGCGCTAGCAGATGGCAGCTCAAAAGTCCTCCTGGGGAGGTCTTCTGCTGTGCCTACCTCCCGTCTCTACGCCTGCCTGTGCCGATGGGGACAGACAGGCTGATGCCTGTGGGGGGCC
>NW_010517606.1:5536-6295 GCF_000687285.1 Phaethon lepturus
TCATGAGTTTGTCTGAGTCCTGTCTGAACATCCTTAGTCCTCTAACCTCCACCTCACCCCAAATATTGCAGTTTAGTGTTGCAAGAAAAAGTACTTGTTGCCCAGTTTGCTTAAGTCCACTGCCTCATCATTTCCTCGGGCCCTCCCTGGATTTGAAGAAGTGAGACATGGCACAGCACTGCTCCTTACCTGACTGCTCCCCACTGCTTGAGTTTCAGCCTCTGTTCCACCTCCCTTTTTTCCCCTCCACTGTCCCTTTTTTCTTTTCACTTGCTTTATTTTACAAGTTTCCCTTCCAGTACTGTTCCATGATTTTGAACATCCCTGTCCCTTTTCTCTGGACCTCTTACATCTGAAGATCCCCTCACCAGAGCGTGCCAGTACAGCTCCTTGGGAGCTTGGGGATGCAATTCGTTTTAGATCTAGAGTTGCCTCCAGGGATTTTGTCCCAGAGCTGTAGATCCTGGGAGCCCCTTTCACCTGCTCACAAGTTGGTGGATTACAGACCGGTCAACCCCATATAACACATTTGGGGGCCACAGCGGAGGGAGGGCTGCTGGAGCCTGGGGTTCCCGGGCAATGCTGGGTGCTGGGCATGCAGCATTCAGCTGAGGAGTGAAGAAGGGGTACCCAGGCTCTGCCCAGCAATTTGGGCATCCCCATACAACAGCCCTCTGTGCTGGCTGGGAGCGGGACTGATGGCTCCAAACAGCCCAGGGGCAGGGGCAGTGGGGCCCTGCAAGAAGGGAGCCGCCCCCT
>NW_010517606.1:6326-7906 GCF_000687285.1 Phaethon lepturus
AGGGGACCAGCTCCATGGTGTCTCCCCAGCCACAGGGCTGCCCCATTGTCGTCCCACTTTTGCAAGACAGTGCCATGCATTTCTAGGACCTTTGGGAACCTTGGAGCAAAGAAAGCAGGTTAGAGCCCTGTGGGACCTTTGTGCGGTCAGGCAGCAGGGAGATGCTGAATTTCCATGCAGAGGAAGACCTGCCTTTTCAGCGCATCCTGCATGTGCTCCCCTGCTTTCAATTCAACAGGAAACTTAAATGTTGCTTTTTTAATTCTTATTTCCTCCCTTTTCCAGGATGCCATATCAGACCTTATTTCTTTGCTTTCCTTTCCACCTGCTGGCCCGCAGGGACAAGTCCAGGCGGGCTGAGGTGGGGAAGGCAGACAGGACCATCCAGTACGTACGCATCCCGGTGCAGTTACAAAGCTCTCTCTCCACATCCAACGCACGTTGGCTAGCCCAGGCTCTGCAGACTCAGGGGAAATCTGGATGCGGTTGCTCATCTATTTAAAAAGCCCAGTTATTTGGACACGCAGCTGAGTCCAGGAGAGGCGGGGCTCTAGGGCACTGTGTATACAGCGCAGTCCAGCACCACACTGATGGTTTTGTTTTTAACCTCATTGATGATCCCATTGTGTTATATAAGAGTTTTGGCCATCTCTGTGTGTTTCATGTGAAATGGTGCCATTCTCTCGGCGTCCTTCTCTGAACTAGACATGCCTACATCAAAATCTGTTTGCTGAATGAAAAGCCATTAGTGTTTCCAGAGATGATCCTCAGTGCGTTGCTGGCTGATGCATTTGTTCTCTCCTGTGTTTCTAAGTAGCAAAGAATGTATAAGTAAATAATGATTTGGGGGGAGAAATTGGTAATGGAAAAAATAACTTGAACAAGATTTGATAAAAATGCACTGTTTTGATTCAAACTCATGGGTTATAAGCATTTCCTGCAGGCCAGTGGGAATTGGAAGACTGTCTTTGTGGGACTTTGAAATCTTAGACATTTCAAAAGTGAGACAATCTCTATGCCTGTTAAAAAACAACCAGCAGAACAAAACCCAACCTCTAGCTTACAGATAGGCCACAGCGTGAGTATCATTCCTTTTAACCTGCCACTGCTTTGAGTACGTTAGTACATTTTTAACTTGTAGATTTTGAAACCAGAGAGAGATTATTTTGATCTTTTAATAAGCCATGTTGACGAGAGGAGATTAACCCCTATTATTAGGAGCTCAGCTAAATCTATGGTGAAGGCGTTAACCTGAACCAAAAGTCTGCGCCACTGGCAAAGTCCGTGAGTAACTCCCTAACTGGCAAAATGCTTCGTCTTGCTTGGATTTAAAGCAGACCTGCTCTGAGGAGGGCTGCTTATCAGACCTGTTTTGAATGACGGACCGCAGCGGCCCGCAGCCGCCGGGTCCAGGACCCCCCGGTGTGCTGGGAGGAGAGGGACGAGCCAGGCGATGGTGGGCGCGAGTCCCCAGCCCTGGCGCTGAGCCTAAGCCAAGCCGCAGTCCTGCTCCGCGGCTCTGGGTCGGTGCAGCTGGGCAGGCTGTGAGCGTCGCTGGGCGCTGCTGGCCAAGCGGTGCC
>NW_010517607.1:0-4993 GCF_000687285.1 Phaethon lepturus
AAGGTCCCTCGCAACCGATTCGGTTGATTAAACAAAACCGCACCAAGCTGCTTGGCCGGACCAAGCCCTCGCAGCAATCTCTTTCCATACGGTTATAACCTGGATTTTCTAGCGGTAAGAAATGGCATATCCACCCAGGAATCACCCTGCAGGCCCCTGCTGCGAAGCCTGGGGAGGTCACAGCTTTTCTAACAAAAGTTGGCCAGAATTAGCAGGCTGGGGAAAACAATACGTTTTTTCCTCTAACTTTGTTCTTAGAAACTGCTGAATTATTTTGGCTGAAGTTCACTTCCTCCTCTCCCCTTGCCCCTAAAAAAGAAAATCAGCCTGAGGTGGGTGCTCCGTTACAGAAAATTTCAGCACAAATGATTTAAATTAAAATTGTGACTCCAAGCAGAGTCTTACAAGGGGAGTTTCAGACAGCCTTAATAGGCAATGATGCTATAGATGGGGCTAGTGAATCACTCCTTTTTACTGGAGAATATTAATAGGCCTCTGCACAATTATATCCAGAAACAGCAATTAAAGTAAAAATCAGAAAGGGTATAAACTCTGGGCCGGATCCTCAGCCAGCACTAATTGGTACAGCACTCAGAAAGCAATAGACCTAAGCAGATTTACACCAGTTTAGGACTGCCTCGAGGAATTAGTGATTTCCTGCCACCCTCTTGCGTTTATCTTTTTTGCTCTTGAAGAGCCAAGGGCACAATTAGTTTAACCCTAACCATGGAGACAAAGGAACCTCTTCCCCACCGAAAATGAAAAATATGGCAGCCCTGAGATAATTGCTGATTTCTTCCAGTTTTGTAGGGGTTTTTTTAATAACATGTGGGTTGTTTTTTTTTAATAATTGTAAGAGTTACAATTATATGCATCCTCCAGGACCTTTTCTCTTCCTTGTATCCTTTGATGAAGAAAAAGAAGGTAATATTGGACAGTTTAAAAATTATATTTTTGTTTCAGTTAAAGAACAGGCACAATGTCCTGGCTGCAGTCCATTTAGCTCTGGGAAGCAAAGGACTTCACTTGTTTCACGTGTAGAGAGAGCGGAATAAAGGCAGATGAGAAGTGTCCCATCAAAAAGTGAGTATTTCACTGTGTATTAGGGATGGTACCTGCTTCTCTCTAAACCCTTCCTTGAGCACATACGAGGAGAAAGAAGAGCAAAACAAAAGCAGGTATGGCTGCTTTTCCTCTCCCTTTGTTTTCTTTGGGTCCAAAATCTACATCTGTATTTAATCCATTACCAGAAGACAAACAATTTGGGAATTTCTTATGAAGGTGTTTTTCTTATTTTGTGCCACTTTCTTAGCAGGTGTTAGATAACAACCTCATGTCATCGGCAAATTTTATGGCAGTCTTGGCAACTGGGAAGCTAAATGGCCCCTAAAGTGCCTTAAGAAAAATTTTTTTTCCCATCAAAATTGGATTACATAAAAATAAGCCTTTTCTTGCGTCTTCTAAGGAAGATGACAAACAAGCACTGGGGAAATGAAGGGGAGGAGGAAAGTTTTAAAATGCAGATCTTGAAGTTGACATCTGGGTTTGGAGATGGCTGGATCCATTTACCTACAGACACCCCAGAAAAGCCACCATCTTGGCCAACATGTGAAGACTTGGGCCATGAACTGCCTTGCTTCATCTCAGACCCCAGAAAACCGGGCAGAGGGGATAGAGCCGATGCTGAAATGGCCGGTGGGGTTTGCCTTGGAGCTAGTGGGCCACCAAATCACTGCAGCGAAGCTCATCACATCCCCATCTTGCAAACACCTCCAGAGGGTTGACCTTGGGGGTAACACCCCTCTGAGCCCCCTCCAGCACTGTCAGATAATAATCTCTGACCTCCATGTGTACATTCATTAATTTCTATTGTTCAATGAGTAAATAACGCATTGTGGAAAGCCTGGTAGACCCATCTGTGAGGGGAGACGAACCCCCTGAAGCTCATGTACTTTTGTCAAATTGCACAACTCGCAGGGTGACGTCAGCTGCCAAGAAGAGGTTGAGGACCTGCAGCTCTGCATCCTTGTGGGATGGCTCTGGCTTGATGCCTTGACGCCCCAGCCCAACTCAAACCCACTCCGCAGGCTGGCAGGGCGGGGAGACGCGGGAGCCAGCGGCGCTCACAGGGATGGAGCTGGGGGAAAGCAGAGACGCGGAGCAGCAGGGAAGGCGTGCTCTGGTGTTACCATCACTGGGGATATTTGCCTGTGCCCGTCAGCAAGAGGGGCTTCAGACCTGCTCTGTAAAAGGCTGCTTCTTGCCCAGGGTCCCGCCTCTTCTTTGTTTTAGTGAGGATGAAAGTAGGTCCCTTTTCAGCCTGTCACCTAAGGACAAGAGGCTCTTGCTCTCTGGCTTTCTGCTAGCCCCTCTGCCGCGTGGCATCCCGGGGAGCCACTGGGTGGTGAAGGCCAAGGGTTTTAGGCTCCTGGAAACATCTTGAGAAATGAACGGGGGAGGGAAGATCTCCTTGTGAGTGTCCTCAAGAAGGGAATGGCAGCAAGAGACACCCATCCCTACAGACCCAGTCTTTACCATCCCTGACTCCTGCGGTGACGGTGCTGCCATCACCCCACAAAGCCGCAGCCTCAGAGCGTCCGTGTCCTGTGCTCATCCCCTCCTCACGCACGGTCGGCTTGGCCAGTCCGAGCTGCAAACCGCTGCTGGGGCCAGTGCAGTGAGCGCAAGGCTGGGAGCAGAGCCCCGCAGTCGATGGGTCCAGCTTGACCCACTGGCACCGAATTATGGGTGGCCCATGATGACTGTTGCAGAGACCCACAGCAGCACACAGACACCCACCGCCAGCTCCAGCCGGCACAATTTGCGCCTGTGAGCTGGTTGCCTGCATCCTCGTTCGATGCACAGCTGGAAGGAAATGCCAAAGGGAGGGGCAGGCTCCTTGGGGTTTATTTCCTCGTTTATAAATGATTAAATATAAATTGAGACAGGGTTTTCACCTGTGTTGCACCCCCCCCCATGCCCAGCACAGAGAATAGCTGTGGAGCTTGTCTACAGAGAGGGATGGCTTTAATGGGATGGAGCAGGAAGATGACAAACCCGGCTGCCTTCTGCTTAGGGGAAGAGATAAAAACAGTCCAAGCTTCAAATCAGACAGAGCAAAGATTCAATCTCAGGTTTTCCAGTCCCACTGGGTTTGCTTTCCCCAGGGGTGAATGGGAACAGCTCAACTCATGCAGACTTCTTTTAGAATGAAGAATGACCTGGTAGAGCAGTGCCAGGCTCTGCTAACGTCCACAGCACGGCTGGCAATCACAAGCCAGGCATCATCCCCTCCTTCTCATCACAGCACGTAATACTCTTGTGAAATACAATGCTTGGCTCCCTTGCTGACTTTCTTAAAGCCCTCTACAAAGCATTGAAGTATTTAACCCTGCAGTAAATTCACACCAAAGGAGAAGTTATGAAAATTATCTTCCTCTCGCCTTTTTGAGGCAGAAAGAAGCAAAAATTCAACTTTTAATGCCAAATATTCAGAAGTAATGAGTGAGGCACCCCCCTCCTCCTTAAATATAGTAGGATCAACCTAAAAGTCAAGATCTTTGTTGCTATTAAAAATAGCTAATGAAGTGACAGCATTTGCTTGGAGGCTGGCTCTCCCATGTGAGCGCACTGCCAGCCACCGGCAAGTCTCAGATCGTCAGGAAGTTTAGAAGCGACACGTACAATGGCAGCAACCAAGTTTTGTAAGCACAATCTGGGAGAAAACAGTGATTATGCAAGAAAACATGGCAAAAACAACCATCTGTTTTATTTTCTCCTTTTGTTTGTCCACTGGGTTTTGAGTCTGTAGGGCTCAAGTTTTCCATATTTTCTCCAAAACAAATAATTGGCTTTTTCAATGAAGCTTGAGATTAGCACATAATCACCTGCTTCCTAGAGGTGAGGCTAGGAAGCAATGGCACAATCCCCAGCACGGCCAGAAAACCCAGCGGTGCTCAGAAATGAGGTGTCTCTGGACACACAGAGAAGGAAAACTCCAACCTCCCCATTTCTAGACATGTGTGAGAACCAATGAACCTTTCCCCTCTCTCTTGAGACTTGCAGTTGCGCAGACTTGCCATATAGTCTCATAATTAATGTAGCGGATCCAGAGAAATTAAAAAAAAACCCTGGAAAAAAAAAATGTTTTCCCTTTGCACGCCAAAACATATGCCTTTGGTTACACCTCTGGCTTGCGCATCTCCCATGTGCTGCAGAGGGGGAAATAAACTCCAGTGATTTCACTGCTATGCCTTGGTCATGCTCCTGTTCACATTTGAGGCGCAATCTCCACACAGCAAATGCTGGCTCGGAAAGCATCGTGTGTGCCTGAAAGCCAGGTGGTGAGAGAGAGGGGAAAAAAAACCCAGCCCTGTGGTTCACTGGCAGTAAATTCTCCTTCCTGGGAGACGCCAGCATTTTTGGGTGCTGTTTGTCTTCAAGGCAAGTGTTTTCTCCTTTCCTCTCAGAGGTGCTGGGAGCAGCAGGCAGCATCGGCCGGGCTCCCCTTCATCCGGCACAGCTGCTGGGAGACTCCTCTGCTTCGTTTTCCTATAAATCATATTTAAAGACCAACAGATCACCCCGCCCGCGCGTGTGCGCACACAGGGTGCACGCGCGACGAACGGGAGGGTGGGAAGAGGGGCTGCATTAAGAAACACGTAGCCCGGGGCAGCTTTCTAGAGGTTTCCCCGCTGAATGGAGCTTCGGGCATTATAAGATTGGGGAGGGTTTTTCCACGGGGGGCTAGGCAGGGTGGTCAGAGGGAGCCTTTTCGACACAGGGCTGCCGGGGAGGCCTGCGCTGATCGGGGAAGGGCGGGGAAGGGGAGGCCGGCAGCAGGCGAGGCGGGTGGGACCGGAGGAGCATGGCGGTGGGAGGACAGATGGCAGCTGCCCGGGGGTAGAGAGCTCAGGCCACGCTCTCCAAGTCCTGCAGCAGCAGCAGGAGGAGGAACAGATTGGCTGTTTTGTTTCTTTCCTTTTTAGCATCT
>NW_010517607.1:5083-5746 GCF_000687285.1 Phaethon lepturus
GGGCGGGCGTTACTTCTACGTCTCCGTCTCAGCCGGCCCCGTCCTGCTCCATGGCGGGTGAGAGGCTTGCTGCACGCGCCCCTCGGGCTCTCTGCCCAAAGATGATTTTTAACCCATCCTCACACCTATGAACACCCTGCAGAAAGGCAGGCAGCCGATGCATGCCCAGAGATGTGATTTTTCTTATATTCACACGTCAGACTATTCAGTCTCCCAGGCAGGTCTTCAGCGTTACTGGGCCTCGTCCTTCACCCGCTATCTCTCTTTGGAGTCTAGGAAACTGCATTTAGCAGAGTCGCCTTCCCCAGACTGTAAGTCTGCGCTGAGGGAAAGGGTAGCATGGCTGGTCAGCCCTTCCCCTTTTGCACGGTGGTCAGCTGCGCAGAGCCTCGCCGGCCACGAAGGTCCTGAGGGGCCCTTAGGAATCAGCAGGGAGGCAGAGGAGGGAGCCTCCAGCCGACGCTGCCGCTGGGGGAGTCTGTGGCTGAGTGTGGCCGTAACGTTCCTTGCTTGGCAGCAGGCGCCTGATGAAGCAGCTTGTCTTCTCTCTGGAGGAAGGGAGGGTGGACGATTTACGGTCACGAGCCGCCACCATCCCCCCTGCTCTGCCGTGCCCTTCCCAGGCCGAGCCTACGGCAGCACCCCCCGCCGCGCCCAGACTGA
>NW_010517607.1:5764-6668 GCF_000687285.1 Phaethon lepturus
GACTGACCCCCGGGCTTTGGGGATGGAGACGCCCCGGGGTACAGAGCTGGCACGAAGCTGATCCGGCGGGCTGTGGCCAAGGCTACCTTGAGGCAGCATTTTACTGGCCATGCTGGTGGACACCATCCCACCTGGGATGAGGGTGTGAGGAGAGGAGGCATCACAGCAGGTGCAGATAATAATCACAGAGGGTTAAGTTAGTAGTGCTTTGGCTTTAAACCCTAACTAAAACTCTGCAGGTTGCTCTGGCAGCCTCTGAGCCAGGGATGGTGGGGAATAGTTGTTCTTTCAGATGAACTGATCCCATTCTTGCCCACTGCAGGCCTCCAAGTCTATTAGCAGCCTCTGAAAAGCAGAAGCAGGAGCAATAAAGAAAAGGTGTCAAGGATATGACTAAGTAAAGACCAGGCCTCACATCTGCCACTGGTGTAAATCAGCACAAGTCCACAGTCGTCAGCAGAGCTGGGCTCACAGGGAAATCCTGAGCATCCAGCCCTCCTGGTCCTCGTTGCCAGCCAAACCACCACAAAGCCAAATAAAATACTAAAATATTTCTGGGTGCCCCCGTGGCCCTGATCGGCAGGAGAAAGCTCAGGGGTGATGTTACCCCGAGATGTCTCATCTGGAGGCAGGCTGAGGATAATTAACAAAAACTTCCTTGGGGGACTCATCGCCTGAGCAAGCCCTGGGACACGAGGGCTCCCAGAGCTGAGCTGCTTGCTGGGGTGCTGCGGGGACACGGGGGATGCAGTTCGATGCTAACGAACTGCGCTAATCAGAGAAGTGGCTCGGTGCTGGGGACGGGCTCCTTCGTGCCCGCTGGTCGCGTGTCTTTACTCGCAAAGCTTTGTGTCTGTGCAGAAGAAACGGCCGCTGCACGCTTGTGAGCGCCGGCAGCCACGGC
>NW_010517607.1:6695-13120 GCF_000687285.1 Phaethon lepturus
GCCCCGCCTGGGCCGGGGCCCCCGCCGCGATGCCGCCATCCCCTGACAGGCAGCTGCGGCCACGGGAGGAGGCACGGCCACGGTGTGCAGTCTGTGGGCTGTTCTCCTCCAAGCGGGGATGGGCGACTGGACTTCATTTTTGCCCATTAAAAATCAGTTATTAAACCAGAGCAGCAAAAGAGACAAGGAGAGGAAGTGAAAGAAAGGCCTCGAAGGGAAAAAACCTGCTGACGGAGCTGAGATGCGAGCACTGCCCAGGCAGTCCCCCAGTGCTGCACTGGGAGCGTGTCGTCCCACAGGACTGGGATGCTCGCAGCCCTGCCTGGGGCCAGAGATGCTGGGCAGAACATGGCAAGTGCCAAAACCGTGTTGGGGCAGTTTGACTCTATCCAGAGCTGACTTCGAACGTGCCTGCAGGTCTAGGAAGGGACAAAAGCTGGGACGGAACCCAGCGAAGCCGAAGCTGTAACCTTTGTTCATAGCCTGCCAGTGACAGCCTGAAGACATCGCTCAGAGCACAGCGATTTGCTCCAGTCTGAGCTCCTCGAGCGGCTTCCAGGGCCCCGAGCAGGGGGAGAGGGGAGAGCGGGGTTTTGGTGCGTTTACAGCCCCGAGGCTGCATGGCGGTGGTGCGGAGGTGCAGGCAGCCGAGCTCGTGTCTGGCTGCTGCGCCGGGGTCTCCCCAGCGAGGCAGGAGCGACCGGTTTCAGGGCTTGGTGCAGCCAGGGTCAGTCTTTGCAGCGCTCAGAGGTGGGGGAAACCCCCAGGGGCAGCAGGGACAGCTTTGGCAACAGCCTGGCATCTTCCATGTTTTATAGTGCAACAGCCAGGGATAAAAAGGAGTTAGGCAGGCTACTCTAGTTATTCCCCCAATAATTAAAATGTAGAATTTATTCCTTCTTCCCATGAGCCTCATGCAGGGAATTAAACACAAGATTAATGAGGTGCCTAATGGTTTGTGTAGCCCCACTCAGAAATACAGCAACTGTTTGCTCCTTGTGTGATTGGGTGTCTGAGAGCAGCCAGTTTCTCTCCAGATGATGTGCGCTGCTACCAGTGACAACTGCAGATGGATGTTTATGCTGCTTGCCAAGCTGCTGGGAAAAGCACTGACGCAGATCTGAAAGAAATGCACTCAAACTTGCTCCTTTGAGTCACGGGTTTAGAACAAAAGCTCAGGGAAGGAGCGATGCCCAGTCCAGCTGCGGTTGGGCTTGCTGGACTTCGCTCTCTCAGCAAGGTTACTCTGAACCAGCCGGGACTACAGCTCTTAAATTGAGATGCCACAAAGCCACTGGTGACCCAACATGCTTTGTCACCCAGAGCCACAGATCCATGGGTGGCCATGACAAGGTAACCTCCGTGCAGGTCTGCTCGTGCCCCTGACCAGCAATAAAAACTTCAGTTGTATAACCACAGCGTGTGCTCCAACTGGACATGTTATCTCTCGCTCTCCCACTTTTTTTTTTAAGGACCACCCAGTTAAAGTATTCGCTTCCAAAGCACTTGGCCTCTGTGTCAAAACCACATGCTCTCCCCAGGCCTCTGAACATGGGTTCTCCGTGCTGGCTCCAGACACTGGTGCTTTCTCCCAGTGAGGGCTGGGAGCAAGTGCAGACCCCCAGAGGTGCCGTGCCACGGCTGGGACGGAGAGAGAGGAAGAATTAGAAATGCCAACCTGTCCCCCTTTTCCAGAAATTTTCGAGCTCTTTTCTTGCCGGTATTCTGCAGTGTGTTGCAGTCTGCATAGACAGCCAGCATGGCTTCAGCCGTGCCTGCCGGGACACGCATCGTGACATGCTCTTCCTCCGCGTGCTGCCTTTCCCATGTCGGGATGCATGGTGGGGCCGGGGCTCAGCCTGCGCCCGGTCCCTGCTCCTCCTCTCGGTCCCTGCAAATCTGTTCACAGGAGGAGCTCAGGGATCCATGTCGGTGGTCTGGTGTTCGTGGGCATCACAGTGGAGGTACCTCTGCTACTGTACTTAGGTACAGTGGAGTTCACCTACCAGCCTCTCTGAAGAGGAGCTGTGGGCTGAAAACTCCATCTGAGAGCACAGGGCTGGAGAGACCCCAGGAGGTGGCATCAGCCATCCCCTGCCAGGTCATGCCACCCCATGTCACTGGTAGGCACCAGCCTGGCTGGGTGCCCAACCGTAGGTAAGACCCCAAACCTCCTCCACTGCCAAACCTGGGACTTCTCTACTCTCCCATCAGGATGTTCTTCCTAAATTACTCTAAATTTCCCTTCCCTGGTTCCCAATGACATGGAAAACAGTTTATTCCCTTCTCTCTGCAGCAACTTCTTGCATAGCTGAGGGCTGTTATCACGTCTCCCCTCCATCGCTTCTAGACTAAACAAGCCTGGTTCTCGCAGCCTTTCCCCGCAGGTCGTGTTTTTGAGACCTCTGATCACGTTTGCTGATCGCTTCTGGACTGTGTCCTACTGATCATCAGCTCTGTTTGAAGGCGGTACCCGCTGGATGCGGTTCTCTGGCTATGTACGTGAAGCAGAAGGATTATTTTGCATTTCTTATGGACGGCGTTTGGATTTATACCTCCCCGGGGAGGAGAGAGGGGAGAAAGCCAACCTCTCCTTAGCAGCTCCACTAATCACCCATTTTTGATCCTGCCTCACAAATCAGGCTCCCAATATCCAAGAATCACAAGACAGCATTTCAGGCATTTTCTTCCTAATTCTGGTGTCTCAGGAACCTCTGGGTTGACCTGTTCTGGTGTTCCCTGCACCTGGGAAGGCTGGAAACCCCATGATCTACCCCAGCACACAGTGCTGAGAGATTACAAATGGACAGATAATAGAGCTAGGCAGAAAAAATGCAACTCCCAACCCCTGGGAGAGAATCAGGAGAAACGTAACTTTTTTCTCATAGAAAATCAAAATTCTGAGAATTCTGGGCTGAAAACCAATAGGTTTTTTTTCTTCCTTTTTTTTTTTAATTCCAGAAATGCTCTGCAGTGTCTTGTGCATGTTTCTGGACCTCGCTCTCCATTATCCAGCCAAATCCCTTTCCCCAGGACACTCTACCGCCTGCCTTCCGCTGACCATGCTGTTCCACCATGGAGGAGCCTCCATCTACCCTGAGCCATCAGAGATGTCATTCTTTGGCAAAAACTCATCCTTTTTGAAACAGACAAAGCAATCTGTGATCCAAAAAAACCCCCACAGTGTCCCGAAGGTGTCAATAAACCCAGCGCAGAAGACGCAATGCTCAGCAGCAGATAGCCAGGTGCACCGAGTACTTTTTTGCAGCAGGTCTCACAACTTTTTGATGAGAGAGGGATGGGCCAGTCTCAGAGCTGAATGCCCAGGGAGGTCCAGGCTTCATAAAGGAGCAGTTGCAAAGGTGGGAGAAGAGTATCCCATTCCAGACCTATGTCCATTCAACATGAGCTGAATGAGCTGCTGTTTGGCCCCTGGTTTGGGAGCTTAAAATGACACAAGAATTAGGGGTCTCAGCTTTGCCACTTGTCCAAAGAGCTTCAGGGAAGGCTGGTGGGACAGGACTGGGCATGAGCTTAGAAGGAAACACATCTCCCCGTACTAACAAGCATCTCATCTTGCCCCACCTCCTGAAATGCAATCGAACGGGAAATGGTCCGTCCAAGCGCTCATGCTGTAAATCCAGGAGAAGCTGTATTTCCTAACCGAGGGGTTTTTACAGTCCTTACAGTAAGTAATAAAACTTCAGGAGGATTTTCTTGTGGTTAAACACTGAGGCCTGTTTTGGCCAAGTGAAGTGGGATCTGCTCTGTCCTCCGGATGGAGTGGAACTGGATTTATTGTTATTTATGTTTCAGTTTAAGCATTACTCAGAAGGTAGCATTAGTCATAAAGCTGGCTCCCTGCATGGCTACCCTTGTTTTCCTTGTGTTTCTCTTCCTGCCTTTAGCTGAATTCTCTTTGACATCAGCCATCAAACATTAAACTGCACATAGATCACATGTTGTCAGGGGCTGGCAGGGTTTCTGGTTTGGCCTCTCCCCGCTCTACAGCTGTTTGGAGAGCTTGCTCTGCTGGAAGGAGGGTGGTCTGTGTCTCTTGTCCTTTGAAGTCCAAGGAGCCCCTAGACACATGCTCAGACTCTGATGTGCTCTCAGCTCGTCCACGTTCAAAGGTCAGCTGGACTGTGGCTGCAAAACGATCTCGCTGGATGGGACTCTGCCCTGTGAGGGGAAGAGCAGGAACGCAACACCCGCCTTAGGTGCTTCATCCTCAGACTCGACTCGTAGCCGAGGGAGAGAAACAGTCTCCCCCCCCAGGCAGACTTTCCTCCCACCCCAAGCATGGCAAGCGAATCGCCCGATGGACCACCCGGGCTTTTGCCCTGACATGGAGGGAGCTGAGGGGGGCTGGCTCCGGCGGGGGCATCCAGCTTTGAGACGTCTAAAATCAGTAGTGCAATCCTACCCTGTGCTCCTGGCTGTGCACCTCCTTCCGTTTCCTACATAATTCCATCTTCCTGACCACAGTTTCTGCTACAGCTGACAACCACACCCGCCATCGACGCAGTTTCAGGTTGTCCCTCTTCTCGTTTGTTGGCCTCACTAACCTCTACCCTTAAATTCACCCTTTCACCTCCCCATCACTCAGAGCTGCCCCTGTGCACATGTGCCCATGTGGGACCTCGCTTTTAGCAATGCCACCATCTCTTCTGGTGGGTGCAGTCATGCCTTTTCATCAGCCACAGGTTTGCTCCCGGGTGCAAAGGACGTGGCAGCGTTGGTGGATGGAGACCAAGGTGAGCGATGTGCCCACCTGAGACTTGCTCTGTGGATTGGAAATGCTCCAGCAACCCTCTGCCTGCCACCGCTCCCATCAGATGACAGAACCACGGCAGATGCCTGGGGGGTTCGATCCGAACCACGTGGCTGGAGGCTCCCTTGGGGGTGCCCCTGACTCTCCATCCCCACAAGCTCTCCGTCCCCAGCAGCTCTGCTGACCTCAGACCTCCTTGAAGCCGAGCTCAATGACTGTGTCCATGTGTCCGTCTTGGCAAATGCGCTCAGCTTTCCTCCCGCAGCCTCTGCACTAGACAGTGTCTCTAAACACATTTTCCAAAACAGATTATTATTTACTCACCCAAGGCAAAGAAAAATATTCCAACACGAGGAGGCCTCCTGCACTGTTCTTACCCAACCCCTGGCGTATTCCTCTCCGGGTGCTGTAATTTAGGATGGGGAAAGCAGACAGCCTTGATGTGGTTTTTCTTTTTCCCGGAGCTTCTCCAGCACACTCATTCCCTCCTCCCCATGCCAAGTAGCTCTCCTTCCCGTCTCAGCCAACATATAATTGTCCTCTGATATTAGGAAGCTAAATGAAGAAATAGTTTGTTAAACTACTTGGAGTGGGGTAAATAGACTTTTTTCTACTTGAGCAAAAACCTGTGCCCTGTCTGGTGGACCAAGCTGCCCTTCACCATCGTGACTGCTAGAGATTCTGGAGGGCTCAATCAATCCCGCAATGTAAAGGTAACTTTTCACACAGCATCCCCAGCACTGCTGATGTCCTTAGGGATGTCTGAGATGGCAGTGAGCTGCGTGGGATTAGGAGGTGATCCTATTTTACTATCTCGTCCCTCTGCTAGCTTAAAGGCCTGATCCAAAATACCAGATGGACCCCAGTGTATGCTATTATTAGTTTTCAATTATAAATTAGTAGATTAAAAAGTCATGCTGGTTAATTACAACAGGCTGAAGCAGTAACCTGGCTTTAGAGCGATGTTAACCTGTGATCCAAGAAGAAAAAGCAATGGGATGAGGGCAGAGAAACACAGAGAGTGAGCAGATAACTTCGGAGAGTTACAGGAAAGCAGTCTGTCATCTTTGTGTTTTCTGCTGAAAGCCGTGGCTTTGTCAGCATGAACAAGCTGCGATTCGGAGCCGAGAGCTGGAGCTCCCATCCCGGTTCCCGGAGGACGCGCACGCAGCCCTCCTCAGCCTGAGAAAGCAGCAGGACCAGTCGCGCTGCTGCGGCAGAGGGATATCGCTCCCCGCACCCGCTTGCAAAAGCCTTTCTGCATTCTGTGGCTGTACACATGTTTTATAATTGTTGATACCGAACTATAAATAAGCACACCTCAAATTAACAGTGCCCTCCTCCTGCTTTAAATTATTTTCACGGATTCTTCTCTTGACATCTCAGCAGACTTTTGGTTCAAAGCTTCGTTGAAAATAAATCACGCAGGGAAGGAGGTGGGACAGGCTGAAGTCTGCACTCCTGCAGCTGAGGCCATAAAACCCTGCTGTGCCACTTGCACATGTAGTGGTTTCTGAGTGGGATGGCTCCTTCTCTCACCGACGTCTGCAAAAGGCGTCTCGCCCCTTGCAGAGCAAGCTGGATCTGGCCCACAGCTGCTCTAACGCTTGCCTAAAAAAGCAAGCAAGCCCCAGCAGATCGAGCAGTGGCA